>NC_091619.1:39161402-39465502 GCF_027580195.1 Bos mutus
CATGTCTGAAATTGGAGACATTTGGTACCATTAAAACATGGCATTAGCAGATTTTAATGTCTGAGAGCATTATTATACTGGGAAATATAATTATTGTTTCTACTGATGAAACTTAGTCTTCAAGAAAGTTAAAATGTTTAAGTTTAGATCAAGTTACCTTGTTAATGAAGGGTCATGTAGGTAGGTTTTTCTAAAAAGAATTGTGATTGTTTCTTTTAAATATAAAAGCCATGTTTCCTATCTTTATCTATTAAACATAAAGTTCATTTGTTTTGAATATCTAGTGAAATGGAAAAAAGATGTTATATTTATTAAGCAGAAAACAAATCTGAACTTCAATAAGGAGAGCTGCTGCTGCTGCTGCTAAGTCACTTCAGTCGTGTCCGACTCTGTGCGACCCCATAGACGGAAGCCCACCAAGCTCCCCCATCCCTGGGATTCTCCAGGCAAGAATACTGGAGTGGGTTGCCTTCTCTAATGCCTGAAAATGAAAAGTGAAAGTGAAGTCGCTCAGTTGTGCCCGACTCTTATTGACCCCATGGACTGCAGCCTACCAGGCTCCTCTGTCCATGGGATTTTCCAGGCAAGAGTACTGGAGTGGGTTGCCATTGCCTTCTCTGGAGAGAGTTTGCTCCAAAAGATGATTGTAAGAAGGGAACGTGGACTATTGTAATATGGAAAATTCTTACACGGTAAGATCTGTATGCATCTCAAAGGTCAGGCAGAAAAGGCAGAGTAAATAAAAATAGAAAGGATAGAGTTTGAGGGGATAAGCTAATCAGATAGTTTGACAGGACATTTTAAGTGGAAAATAAGGATTGTTCCATGTTCCAATACTTGCTTAATCTCCCAATACTTGCCTAAAATCAATAATACCCCAAAATTCAGGGACCTGGGGGAAGGAGAGTTCAGTCAAATTACTCAGTTAGAGGGTATTATGTTCAGATTGGTCAGTAGACACAAACAATTTGGCTAATTTTTTATGAAATAAAACATGAGAATTCAAAGATTTTCATCTGGCATTGTCATGGCTAAAGCACAGGACCATCTGCCAGTCTTAGGTAATCATTAGGGAAGAATGGTTCTTTGCAATATGCCATTTCCTGGATACAGTGATGGCAGTATTTCTCAACCATCACTGTTTCCCAGGAGCACTGCTGCTGCTGCTGCTAAGTCGCTTCAGTCGTGTCCGACTCTGTGCGACCCCATAGACGGCAGCCCACCAGGCTCCCCGGTCCCTGGGATTCTCCAAGCAAGAACACTGGAGTGGGTTGCCATTTCCTTCTCCAATGCATGAAAGCGAGAATTGAAAGTGAAGTCACTCAGTCGTGTCCGACTCTGAGCAACCTCATGGACTGCAGCCTACCAGACTCCTCTGTCCATGGGATTTTCCAGACAAGAGTACTGCAGTGGGTTGCCATTGCCTTCTCTGTCCCAGGAACACAGACTCTCATAAATTTCACAATTTTCTTATTAAAGCTGAGCCATAAGAATATAACATACTTTTTATCATTTGATATTTGAATCCATAAATTTGAATTAATAATTAAGGACATTGAGCCAATAATAAATTAATCTTATTTTTACACATTTTAAAAGTAAATAAGTGAAGAAATGCAAATCTTACTTCTGATATTGCAATTTAGGAGAAGTTGGAAGAATGGCAGTTAAGACTCCTTCAATGCCCAAAACCTGTACAAAGCACTTGAAAATGTCCGAGTCCTAGTTGCGACTTAGAACATTTGGAGTAGAATTACATAGATCCAGTTTCAACGAGGCACTGAGGTCTACACTTAATTTTCAATTTTTCCTCTACCTAAGCAGCAGTTGAGGAGGGCACCGCAACCCACTCCAGTATTCCTGCCTAGAGAATCCCCATGGACAGAGGAGCCTGGTGGGCTACAACCCATAGGGTTGCAAAGAATTGGACACGACTGAAGTGACGTAGCAAGCACGCAAGCAGCAGTTACTGAGGATGAAGGGGACAGGAAAACTGAATCGTGATGCAAGAAGGAGCCACGAAGACCACCTCCAACAACACTTACATTCAAATATTTACATTTTGATACAACATTGACTTCATTCCTGTCCTTCACACCACCTCTTACTATACTGAACTTTTCTCCTTCTCTTCAGCCCATGGTAAACTCTCTTCATCTAAAATCACATCAGAAATAAAATTTTAGCTCCTTGTTTAGATAATTACTACTTGTTACTTGTATTGTTGTTCTTACATATGTTTAATTTTCATACCTTTATATCTCTTTTTATATGTTTATGCAATGCTTTGCCTGCTATATAAGAAAATTCCCTGAATATAATTGTTGACTTTGAACTCTTTCTCAAATTCCAATGCAATGATCTGAAAATAATGAAATAGGATTGTATTTATGGTCTAGTCTTAAATTCTTTTCATAAATTTGCTTCATTAATATATCTTTAGATATTTTCTGATATTTGGTCAGGTTTGGCCACCTGATGTGAAGAACTTACTCATTGGAAAAGACCGTGATGCTGGGAAAGATTGAAGGTGGGAGGAGAAAGGGTCAACAGAGGATGAGATTGTTGGATGGAATCACCGACTCAATGGACATGAGTTTGGGTAAACTCCAGGAGTTGGTGATGGACAGGGAGGCCTGGCGTGCTGCAGTCCATGGGGTCACAAAGAGTCGGACACAACTGAGAGACTGAACTGAACTGAATATGTTACATTACTTATAAACATAGGTTATTAGAAAGCATGAGACCCTAAGGTTTTATTTAATCCAATATTCTCATTTTATAAGAAGGAATTTGAGGTCCAGAGAAATTGTTTTTACCTAAGTAACTAGTTGGATGGCAATTTTGAAGTTTACTTAATTTAAATAATAGTGTTACCATTTACTCTCATGACCCCAGCCCCCACCAATGACTAAGAAGTACTTACTGATCTAGATGATTTCTAAGGACTTTCACACTTTGCAAATGATTTACCTTGAGTACCATGTGTGTGCATGATTTACCTTGAGTGTGCATGTGTGCTCAGACCCTCAGTCATGTCCAACTCTTTGTCACTCCATGGACTGTAACTCCTCTGTCCATGGGATCCTCCCAGCAAGAACACTGAAGTGGGTTGCTGTTTCCCCCTCCGGGGGATCTTCCCAGCCCATGGGTCGAACAGAACAGTATCTTTTACATCTCTTACATTGGCAGGTGAGTTGTTTTTTTTTTTTTAATACCACTAGCTCCACCTGGGAAGTGGCTCTATATACTCCTGCAAATTAGCGAGAAGTTGGGATAAATATTTAAGTAATTCAAATTTTAAGTTTTCAGACAACTCGGTTAAAATTGTCCAAGTATCTGGAAAAAATTGCCTCAATTCTTTAATTTATAATTATAATCTATGTTTGATGAGCATTGTTACATAAAAAATATTCCTAAACAGACCAAAGTGCTTTAAAATTATAAGACATGAATGATTGTTTGCAATATTGAGCCCGTCAAGTCATAGATAACCCACTGTATTCTCATGCCAGATGAGCACTTTTGCATCAGTAGGAATCAGGAATAATTTGAAAACTCATGCAAGCAAAGTAAGGCACATTTCCTTTCAAAGGAACACAGACATAATTAGATATTTACATGTAACATTTAACCATCAAGTTTGCCTTTAAGCTATTTAAAATTATTAAACTGCTATTTCATCACAGATTAAAAATAAATACAGGTATATACAGTTCATATATTAATGAATTCTTTGGAATAAACAGTTAAAAATATGAAAAAAATTTGTAATTCATAGATAGGAAAACATCACAAAATTAATTGAAAATTGAAAAATTTGAGATTACTTCTATCCAAAGGCCTTGCTGGTCAATATGAAGTCATTTGAGAAATAAAATAAAACAAGCAAATAGCAAAAATGTATGGTTCATCTATTGATTATAAAATGTTTGGGATAATATAGACCAGCAGTTCTCTGTTTGGTTACTATATCTAAAACTAGTATGTGTGCATGTATGAACTCCCCCATTAAAAAAACAAACAAACATATATATATACAAACAAACATAAGGCAAAACTTTGCACACATTTTGCAATAGTCTTTGTTAATTTCAACTTGCTGCTGCTACTGCTGCTAAGTCGCTTCAGTTGTGTCTGACTCCGTGCAACCCCATAGACGGCAGCCCACCAGGCTCCCCCATCCCTGGGATTCTCCAGGCAAGAACACTGGAGTGGGTTGCCGTTTCCTTCTCCAATGCATGAAAGTGAAAAGTGAGAGTGAAGTCGCTCAGTCGTGTCCGACTCTTAGTGACCCCATGGACTGCAGCCCACCAGGCTCCTCCATCCATGGGATTTTCCAGGTGAGAGTACTGGAGTGGGGTGCCATTGCCTTCTCCGAATTTCAACTTGGATTAGGTCAATAGTCACTGAATTGACCTGTATAAAATACTTAAATTCTCTGAAGCTTAGTCCCATTTTCTATAAAAGTACTGGACTAACAAGGGCTAATTTGGATGCAGGAAAAATTCACTTTCTTTTAATACTGTAATAACAGACTTTCTTGTGATCTTCACTCTTTAAAAAATAACATTTTAATGAGGCTTCAGTACAGAGTTAAGAGAAGTTTGTTTTCAATTACCCCCTTTCAGTCTCAGTCCTAATTATGACTGTTTTCAGCTGTGTTCTGTGAGATATTGTTTAAAATGTTAAAAATATTCAGTCTTTGTCTTCAGAGAACTTACAACTTAATATGAAATGAAACGTGAATAAATAGGTATGTTACTGGTTAAATGAAACAAAGAAATATGAGTATATGGAATCATGAAAGAATGAGTGGTTAATTCTACTAGAGATTATGCAAATCATTAATAAGGAAGATGGTAAGAACATTGCTACTGAAATATATCTACAACATATAGTAGAATAAAAAGGCAGGTTAAGGAATGTCATGGCGTACAGGACACAAAATTTGTAAAGAATTAGCATATATATAAGTATTAAAAAACAAACCTGTGAGAATCCAGTATTCTAGAAAAAATTTATATTTGCTCAGAACAGTTATCTCTGCATGATATTAATGAAAAAACTATTTTAACACTTGTTTAAATGATAAGGAATTTGTTACTCAGGACCATGGTGATAGGTGTGTCAGGAGTTTGTTTTTTTTTAATTTATTTTAATTGGAGGCTAATTACTTTACAATATTGTGGTAGTTTTTGTTATGCTGCTGCTGCTGCTAAGTCGCTTCAGTCGTGTCCGACTCTGTGCGACCCCATGGACTGCAGCCTACCAGGCTCCTCCGTCCATGGGATTCTCCAGGCAAGAACACTGGAGTAGGGTGCCATTGCCTTCTCCCAGTTTTTGTCATATATTCACATTAATCAGCCATGGTTGTACATGTGTTCCCCATCCTGACCCTTCCTCCCACCTCCCTCCCCATCCCATACCTCAGGGTCATCCCAGTACACCAGCCCTGAGCACCCTGTCTCATGCATCGAACCTGGACTGGTGATCTATTTCACATATGATGATATACATGTTTCAATTCTATTCTCTCAAATCATCCCACCCTTGCCTTCTCCCACAGAGTCCAAAAGTTAGGGATGCAAGGATTCTTCAATATTCATAAACCAATCAATGTGATACACCACATTAACAAATTGAAAGATAAAAACCATATGATTATCTCAATAGATGCAGGGAAAGCTTTTGACAAAATTCAACATCCATTTGTGATAAAAAACCATCCAGAAAGCAAGCATAGAAGAAACATACCTCAACATAATAAAAGCCATATATGATAAATCCACAGCAAACATTATCCTCAATGGTGAAAAATTGAAAGCATTTCCCCTAAAATCAGGAGCAATACAAGGAGGCCAACTCTCACCACTACTATTCAACATAGTTTTGGAAATTTTAGCCACAGCAATCAGAGAAGAAAAATAAATAAAAGGAATCCAGGTTGGAAAAGAAGAAGTAAAACTCTCACTGTTTGCAGATGACATGATCCTCTACATAGAAAATGCTAAAGACTCCACCAGTCTACCAAAACTACCAAAGCTAATCAATGAATATAGTAAAGTTGCAGGATATAAAATTAACACACAGAAATCCCTTGCATTCCTATACACTAACAATGAGAAAACAGAAGGAGCAATTAAGGAAACAATTCCATTCACTATTGCAACGAAAAGAATAAAATACTTAGGAATAAATCTACCCAAAGAAACAAAAGACCTATATATAGACAACTATAAAACACTGATGAAAGAAATCAAAGAGGGCACAAATAGATGGAGAAATAAACCATGTTCGTGGACTGGAAGAATCAATATAGTGAAAATGAGTATACTACACAAAGCAATCTATAGATTCAATGCAATCTCTATCAAGCTCCCAGTGGTATTTTTCAGAGAACTAGAACAAATAATTTCACAATTTTTATGGAAATACAAAAAAACCTCGAATAGCCAAAGCATTCTTGAGAAAGAAGAATGGAACTGGAGGAATCAACCTGCCTGACTTCAGGCTATACTACAAAGCAACAGTCATCAAGACAGTATAGTACTGGCACAAAGACAGAAACATAGATCAATGGAACAAAATAGAAAGCCCAGAGATAAATCCATGCACCTATGGACACCTTATCTTTGACAAAGGAGGCAAGAATATACAATAGAGGAAAGACAATCTCTTTCACACGTGGTGCTGGGAAAACTGGTCAACCACTTGTAAAAGAATGAAACTAGAACACTTTCTAACACCATACACAAAAATAAACTCAAAATGGATTAAGATCTAAATGTAAGACCAGAAACTTTAAAAATCCTAGAGGAAAACATAGGCAAAACACTCTCTGATATAAATCATAGCAGGATCCTCTATGACCCACCTCCCAGAGTAATGGAAATAAAAGCAAAAATAAACAAATGGGACCTAATTAAACTTAAAAGCTTTTGCACAAGAAGGAAACTATAAGTAAGATGAAAAGACAGTCTTCAGAATGGGAGAAAATAACAGCAAATGAAGCAACTGACAAAGAATTAATCTCAAAAATATATAAGAAGCTCATGTAGCTCAATTCCAGAAAAAATGGACCAAAGAACTAAACAGACATTTCTCCAAAGAAGACATACAGATGTCTAACAAACACATGAAAAGGTGCTCAACATCACTTATTATCAGAGAAATACAAATCAAAACCGCAATAAAGTACCACCTCACACTGGTCAGAATGGCTGCTATCAAAAAGTCTACAAACAATAAATACTGGAGAGGGTGCAGAGAAAAAGGAGCCCTCTTACATAGTTGGTAGGAATGCAAACTAGTACAGCTACTATGGAGAACAGCGTGGAGATTCCTTAAAAAACTGAAAATAGAACTGCCATATGACCCAGCAATACCACAGCTGGGCATACACACTGAGGAAACCAGAATTGAAAGAGACATGTGTACCCCATTGTTCATCGCAGCACTGTTTACAATATCCAGGACATGGAAGTAACCTAGATGTCTATCGGCAGATGAATGGATAAGAAAGCTGTGATACATATATACAATGGAATATTACTCAGCTATTAAAAAAAAAGAATGCATTTGAATCAGTTCTAATGAGGTGGATGAAACTGGAGCCTATTTTACAGAGTGATAAGTTAGAAAGATAAACACCAATACAGTATACTAACACATATATATGGAATATAGAAAGATGGTAACGATGACCCTATATGCGAGACAGCAAAAGAGACATAGAATATAAAAAACAGACTTTTGGACTCTGTGTCAGGAGTTTGTAATAGCAGAAAGAGACTAAGCTCAACTCTAAATAGAACCAAAACAGGGGAATTTACAGCTAAGGAGCAGGTTGGGAAGGTAGGTCAGTAGATGGAAAGTTACTAAGAGGAGACTTTAGTTCAGTTCAGTTCAGTTGCTCAGTCATGTCCTGACTCTTTGCGACCCCATGAACCACAGCTCGCCAGGCCTCCCTGTCCATCACCAACTCCCAGAGTCCACCCAAGCCCATGTCCATTGTGTCGGTGATGCCATCCAACCATCTCATCCTCTGTTGTCGCCTTCTCCTCCTGCTCTCAATCTTTCCCAACATCAGGGTCTTTTCAAATGAGTCAGCTCTCCACATCAGGTGGCCAAAGTATTGGAGTTTCAGCTTCAACATCAAGGAGCAGGTTGGGGAGGCAGGTCAGTAGATGGATAGTTACTAAGAGGAGACTTTAAGGGGAAGAACAATTCTTGCTAAACTGACCTAACAGGATTCTCATGAAGGCAGTCGAGGATGATCAGATATCTAAGGTGGGAGGCTTTTCTCTAAAGTGACAGTGCTTACATAGCTATAATATACAGTTATAAGTATTTGTTAACACTCATAAAATGGAACATTAAAATGGGTGTATTTGAAAAAGTAAAATAAAATGGGTGTATTTCATATGACTTATAGATTTCAATAAAAAAAATAGAAGCCAAAAAATTTACTGTATAAAATGTAGGATAAATATCTCTCCCTGCCTCTCTCTCTCTGTCTCTCTCTCTCTCTCACACACACACACACAGAGGACTGCTCTGTTGCTGAGGGGAGATTTCAATCAGAAGAACTATATAAAGTAGCTACACAGAAAACAGAGACTGATTCTGTCTCAGTTAAGGAAATACTGATAAAATATCACAACAGAGGACAACTAGGGGTCTGACGATAATTTATGATAAATACTGGAGGAGGAGATTTGAAAATGCAGTAGAGGATTGCACTATATAATCTTAGTCTCTTCCACATGCAAGTTCTGTAATTCTATGATTTTAAAACCTTTCTCTCCAGGAAAAAGATAAATGCTGCTGGTTTATGAATCCCTCTCCACTGGGAATGAGGGAGGCAATATAGAACACAAGGAGAGACCATAGAATAAAAAGCTTGGAGCACTCCAAAAGACCTTTCCAGTTCTATTGGATTGAAAATACTATGCACACTTGAAGGGAAGAAAAGGGAAATATGAGTCAAACATCTTAGTATACTATCTCCTAGGAGATGAGTATAAGAATAACACCTTTCTTTGCCCTGAAAATTTTTGGTTCTTGTTTGTTTTCTGGGGTTTTTTTGTTTTGTTTCATGTTACAGTGGACAGAGAAGCTATGGATACATGGTAATTACATCTTTGAAATAATTATAGTAATCAAAATAGATCTAACATTTTTACATTCAACACTTAACCCATTATCTGAGTAATAAATATTCAGTAAGTGAATTTGACTTATAGATTATGAATTTAAAATATTTATTAATCAATTACAAACTCAAAATATCTCAGCAGAACATTATTAGAAGCTTTACTCTTATGATTTACAAACACAACAATGGATTATTGCTTATTATCTAAACTTGTGACCTTTTGTAAAGGTGTTTTATCATCACTTTTTAATGTAAACAGTTTGTTATAATCTACATCCTTAATGATCTTCCAGTATTAGAAGCAGAACATAATCCTGACAACGTAATTCCTTCTCATCCTTTGTTCACACACTTGTTGGTATACTTGAGAATTTTTCCTTCTAAAAATCTTGTTGGTTTCCCCCTATCCTTTCACTATAGTTTCCTGAACGATATTCTCTATGTATTTCTTTCTCAGTTTTCAATATTACACACACACACACACACACAGAAAATCATGCATTTTAAGGAAAAAACACAATTGAGCTCTTTATGGTCAACCAGAATGTATGTAATATGTCTACAGTGGCACATAGCAAAGAAAAAAATATCAATTTAATAATGATATTTTTATCTTATATAAGTTATATCACATATATATGATATATCTTATAATTATATCTATTAACTATAGAATAATAGTTGATAGAAAAATATTGTTCTCAAAGAGAGTCACAGGATGTAGCTCTTTTATTCTCACAAGCTAAGAACTCTAGTCCAATCCTACTTTCTCAGAATCATGGTATGTCTCCTGAAAATTAGTGACATATGAAAAGAATAGAAATTATAAATAACTGAAACACATTTTCATTAAGTATTGCAAAACAGGTGGATATGATAAAAGCTCAATTTTAAATAGCTTATTTAATATGGATCTAATATATTATATTTACTATTCTTATAAATAGCTAGATTCTACTTGGATATTAAAATCCATATATTGGATGTAAACCTATGTCACAATCCTTAATAAATAAAACTAATATCATGTAATTATTACAAATTATTAAATGTCAAGAGGGTTTTAAATTATTTAAAGCAACTTAGTCTTTGATAACACTAACAACCAAAAAGAATAACTACCCAGGTTCAGAGAGTTGAAGAACTAGGACTAGATCATCAAATTCTGATCCTTAATCTCATTTTCTTCTTCAGATTTTACTTATATTTTCAGAATAATTATCGAAGTGTACCAGAAAAGTTATAGGTTTACAGGTAAGAAATATGAGACAGAAAAATTCTGTGATTTTATTGCAGCCACATAAAAGGTTGATGAGATGATTCTACCTCAGAAAACCTTCTGAGACATTCTTTAATTCTTAAGAAATTAATGTATTTATTATTTTGTGGAGCTTCTTGAAGGTAAAGGTACCATACCTTTACCTTTGTAACAGTTTGAATTAGATCCAGCTTTATACTGTCAGGAGAAAAACTTTTCCTCTAACATCTTAAGATCTGTGACTAGGAGGCTGTGAATTAAACTAATAGAAGACAGCTTAAGAGAAGAAAATACACACAATGTTTATAAATACTTATGTGCATGGGAGTTCATGAAACAAGTGATACTCAAGGAAGCAGATTTGGGGACTTGTATATCTTTTTAACAAAGGAAAGAGAGTTTGGGCTTTGGGGATGATAAACTGTGGGAAAGCAACTAGAAAACATATGAAGAAAAATGTTATTTTAGTAAAACCTGGGCTTCCCTGGTTGCTCAGTGGGTAAAGGGTCTGCCTGCTATGCAGGAGACACATGCAGAATATGAAGGTTTGATCCCTGGGTCGGGAAGATCCCCTGGAGCAGGAAATGACAATCCACCGCAGTATTCTCACCTGAGAAATGCAGTGGACAGAGGAATCTGGCAGGTTACAGTCCATGGGGTCCAAAGAGTTGGACATGACTTAGTGACTAAACAACAACATGCTGATATCAGCTCCTCAGTTGAGATGATTTATTGCTCTTTTTTTCTGGAATAGGATTCCCTTAAAGGGAAATTCATGCCCAGCTTTTGGGCAGATAAGGGAAAGCAGAGAACTCTCCTGCATGTGTTGATTGTCAGCTCAAAATGATACTTATTCCAAAGTGGCATATTATGAGGTGGCATACACTGAACACTATCACTATAATGTCAAACAGTATAAAAAGTAACAATAGCTTCAATACATAAAATTATTATATACTGTAGTTACTTCAGGGATTTTGAGGTGCTTGATGTTTAATCAAGACTCGTGTCCCTTCCATATATTTGCTCTTAGCACTGACTTCCAAATGCAAGTTCACTGCATGGTCCAGTGTGGCTGTCAGAGCATCAGTCAAATGCACCACCGGCATTGGCAAAAAGGAATAGACGGCAGAAAACGTTCCGGCTACCTGTATGTTTTGAAGGAGCACGCCTTGATATTCCACCCTACAATGTCCATTTATATCTAAAGAGGAAGTTAAGCATGGTTCAAGGGACATTAAGAAAATAAGTCTTTTAGCTGGATATATCCCTACTCAATAAAAATGGGATCAGTTACTAAAAAGGACAGAAAGAAAGGTAAGCAACTCTGCTGCATAATTTCTGCTTCCGCTTCCAATCTACTTCCCATCATTGTCTACTTTCCTTTTTTCCTGGGATGCTGACTTGTACAAACTGCATCTTACTCTCTGGCTGTGAATTTAATTTAGTCAATGGAAGGAATAAGAATTTTGAACAACGGAAGTAACAAGTGGTTTGCAATAAGTGATATTTGTTCTCTGTGCTCCTTTTCTGCCAGCCTGCAATTCTTTGGCAGCTGCATTCTACTTCTTAAGAACGTAGCTTCTACAAGGGCATCTTTCCAATAGTTACAGCTGCTTTTGGACCTAAAAGCAGGAGTAGTTCTCGGCCTTGTTAGCCTTGAAGTACTCTACCATCCTTATCTCTGTTCACACATTCATGAATAGGTTTGTAGGGAGTTATGCTCAGGCTGCCAGAATAAGAACCACAGACTGAATGGCTCAAACAACAGAATTCTATTTTTTCACAATTCTGAAGCCTAGAAATCTAATGTCACGTTCTTGGCAGGGTTGCTTTATTCTGATGTCTCTCTCCTTGGTGTGTAGATGGTCATCGTTTTTTTTTTTTTTTTCATTGTATCTTCATATCTTCTCTACCCATTTGTATCTAAATTTTCTTTTTGTAAGGACACTAGCCATACTGAATTGTGGCTAACTGTAATGAACTCATTTTAATTCAATACCTCTTTAAAAATTATATTGCAAAATATAGACACATTCTAAGGTAATAGTGGGTTAGGACTTCAGTAGATAAATTTCAGAGAGGAGGGACACAAGAACAGCCCATAACATGTCACTTCAATATTGTTTCTTCAGTTTCTCCTGTAAGTGTTCCATCTGTCCTTGCTAGGAGGGCTGACTAACAACCTTTGTCTTAGTCTCCATAGCATTTATAGCAGTGTTCCACAAACTTTAGTGTGCATGCAGATTACTTGGGGATCCTGATGAAAATGCATTCTGATTCTGTAGGAAGGAAGGGTGTTGGTATTTTTCATGCTTACAGATGATGTCATTAGAATGCACCCAGCTTGAGTTGCAGAGCTCTATATTCTGTTTTAAAAATTTCCAGCTGCTTCCATGAATAATCATTTCATTCAGCTGGTCCCATCTTACCTTGAATTTATTAAAGGTAATTAGAATGTGTGTGTGTGTTTTTTTTTTTTTTTTTTTTTTAACTTTTCTGAGATTCCTCTAAACATCTTAGCATGAGGATTCAGACATCTTCACATAAAAGAACACTGGCCTAAGTTACTGGAAATATGTGTTCTGGTTACCAATGCAGTTCAATACAACAAAGATAATACTGAGTTATTAGTGTGTTCCAGGGTAATGTTTTAATGAACTTTCACTCCAATTCTTCAAAGCTGTTTGAACTAAAATGCATTCTAAGTAGCAGCATTATAAAATCTTTATAAATTAAATATACCAGCATTTTCTAGGCTCTTCTTTTATCCTATCTTAAGAGCATAAAAATAAAATTAATTTAATTTGGACTTTAGGATTGCAATCAGTCTGTCCTCAGGGAATTATGTATTACTGATTTTCTCAAGAAGTTAATTTTTTTTTAATCCTAATTAATAATGGAGAAGAAGGATTCTACTGTCAACATTACATTTATAAGTATAATGGCAGGTTTTTTATAAGTATTTACCTTATACAACTGGTAAATATTAAAATATGCTGATCAAATAAATGGATGAATAAATAAGAGATCAATTGGTAGAATAAATGAACATGATATATTTAAAGGTTGCTAATAATAAAGATGAACCAGTTTTGGTGAAAACAACTAGTTGCCTTGTCAAGTGTACTAAGAATTTTTCTGAGGAGTTTATATTTGATAGTGTAGGAAATGAGGTCATTAAAGTTTTAGGTTTTAGTCACTTACTCCATGAAGGGGCCTCTTTCCTGGATCACATCAATGTGTACTCAAACATGAACAGAAAAATAGTAAAAAAAAAAAAAAAAAGGTACATCTAGCATCAGCTACATCAGCAGCGTGCAGGAATAACATCTGTGTACTCATTAGTTGAAGGTCACTCATGTGGTTGTGTGTGATCAAGAGAGTCTGCATCCATGTTTGCCAGTCTTCTCCACTATCTGTATACTTGGGGCTCCTGGTAGCAAACCCTGCTATTGGTTCCGGGCTTGATACATTCCACATTGACATCATCTCAAATTTTTAATGTCACTATTTTGAAGTGAAGGAACGGCATTACAACCAGGCAACTTAGAGGTGCCTTAGGTTCTGAGTGAATGATGATACTTAGGATGTAAGAAAAACAAGACCAAATAAAAACAAGACCAGATAAATACAAAAAGCTAGAGAGTTAGTCACATTCTTCACACTAGCCAGAGGTAAGTCACAAATCACATCATCGAAAAGAATGAAACAAAATCAGTTACTTTAATCGGATGGTCCTTAGCCATGAAACTCACCATTTATTCTATATAGGAATTATTTCAGGTACTGAAAACTGCTGAGACAAATCTAGCACCCAGGAGTTCTGCAGAAGATAGTCTGTAAATGTGGTAAATAGTACTATTGTCTGTCCCATAGAAGTTATTCAGTAAAAATGTATTGATTTACATAATTGATTTGCTAAAACATCGAGAATAAATATAATAACACTTTGTTATATTTCCTCTGTGTAGGCTAAACAGATATTGTCATAGTTCTGTAAAACCAATTTAACAAAAGAATAACACATTTAGAATTTAAGTATTTAGTTTTAAATTAACTGTAATTTAAAATTTAAAAGATCTAGACGAATAGATGTGTTGCATTTCTTTCAGGTTTACTGTTTTATTCTTGTGAGCTAAAGATATGGTTTCACCATTGCTGATATTTTCCCTGATGAGAGAAACATCTGTTTTGAGTTGCTAGTCTTAGCGGATATTGACAGAAAAAACGTGCTTCGAAAACAGGACTAGTAGAGTGCTTTTATGTGGGAGGTAGGACCAATTCTATTTTTATTCAAGGTTCATTTATTATGAAAGAAAATGTTTTAGGTACTGAGGGGAATATGATTCTGAACAGGCCATATCTTCAGCTCACAATAAAATAAAAATTCAATAGACATGATGAACTATTTGTCTCCCTATATCCAACAATTTCTTTCAAACTAGGTTGCTTTGTCTATAAAAATACTATGTACATAGTGAGAATTGTACTTACTGCCCTGACCAAGTAGGCCACATTCAAAGAGAGAAAGTGACCTCAGCCACTCCAGGAAACAGCATTTTAATAATTGCAATGACCCTTAAGGAGGCAGTTCTTGTAACACACAATAGATGACTAGTCACTCTACAAAATTAAGTTTAGACAGCTCGTGGAAAACACTTGAAATCTTGCATATTTCAATATAACTAGGAAGATATATATCCTTCTTCAATTCACTTTTACTTATAATGGGCTGCTAATAGACTACATATTGTTACTTTTATTTTATTTTTTTAAATTGTTTAATTTATTTTAATTGGAGGCTAATTACTTTACAATATTGTATTGGTTTTGCCATACATAAACATAAATCCAGCATGGGTATACACATGTTCCCCATCCTGAACCCCCTTCCCACCTCCCTCCCCGTACCATCCCTCTGGGTCATCCCAGTGCACCAGCCCCAAGCATCCTATATCCTGCGTTGAACTTGGACTGGTGATTCGTTTCTTATATGATATTATACATGTTTCAATGCCATTCTCCCAAATCATCCCACCCTCTCCCTCTCCCACAGAGTCCAAAAGGCTGTCACTTTTAAAAAATTATATGTTTCTATGCTCTGTTAGAAAGTTCACAGATCCCTGGAGTAACATCTGAGTGAAAACATCTAGTGTGGTAGTGCTGAAATAATTATAAGAAGATGGCTCAGATAGTAAAGAATCTGCCTGGAATAAAGGAAACTTAGATTCAATCCCTAGGTCAGGAAGATCCCCTGGAGAAGGGAATGACAACTCACTCCAGTAATCCTGTCCGGAGATATGCATGAACAGAAGAGCCTGGTAGGTTATAGCCCATGAGGTCACAAAGAATTGGACACACACACTAAACATTATTTACTAACACTATTTTAGGTTTCCCTTGTGGCTCCCTGGTAAAGAACCCACCTGTAATGCAGGAGACCTGGGTTTGATCCCTGAGTTGGGAAGATCTCCTGGCAAAGGGAAAGGCTACCCACCCCAGTATTTTGGCCTGGAGAATTCCATGGACTGTATAGTCCATGGGGCCTCAAAGAGTCAGACATGACTGAGCGACTCTCACTTTTACTATTTTTAAGAAACAGACATTTACAAACATATTATTAGTAAGGAGAATGGACAATGTCTTTATGGGACATATACTCTAAAGCAATCTTTTAAACATAATAAAACATTTTAGTGTTATATTAACTTGGGTATTCAAATGCAAATTTGATTTCTTAACCACTTCCCATCCTTAAGCAAATCCTGGTGGAAGATTTTACTAAAGTATTAAGTAAATGCTTTAGAGGATTAAGCACAAAGTTACTCTCAGTACTTAATGGAAAAGGGACTAAATCATATTGAAACAATTATAACAGGGGGGATATAAGTATGTAATCGTAAGACAGATCCAAGAAATAAACTATATAAAATGAAAAGATTGATATGAAATTAACAAAGTCAGTGATATTTGGTAATTTGTTACTGAGACAGTTTATAAGCAAAATTTATAAAAAGTTTATAAGCAAAATTAGGGTTGTTCTTTAATATTGAAATCAAATTGTGCAAAAAAGGAGAATTAAAATGTAGTTGAGACCTCTTCATTTTAAATGTTTGTCTTCATGGAGTGATACTGCCTTTAGTTAGATACCTGGCCCACACTGCAAAAATTAAGATGATAAGTATTCCCAGAAACAAATTACATAATTTTAGTGATTTATTGTAGTTACAAATAATTCTGAAATCTATTCCTTGTTCAGAAAAAACTAAATTAACGTCTTTAGGAAAAAATAAAAATAATTGTTTTAGGTCATATTTTAATACTTAAGAAGTCATTGCTGAGTAACTCCATATAGCAAGTTAATATGCTTTATTAGCTTGCATTTTTAAAATCTTCATTAAAATATCACTGTTCTGTTCAGTTCAGTTGCTCAGTCATGTTTGACTCTTTGTGACCCTATGAACCACAGCATGCCAGGCCTCCCTGTCCATCACCAACTCCAGGAGTTTACTCAAACTCATGTCTATTGAATTGGTGATGCCATCCAACCATCTCATCCTATGTCATCCCCTTCTCCTCCTGCTCTCAATCTTTCCCAGTATCAGAGTCTTTTCAAATGAGTCAGCTCTTTGCATCAGGTGGCCAAAGTATTGGAGTTGTACCTTCAACATCAGTCCTTCCAATGAACACCCAGGACTGATCTCCTTTAGAATGGACTGGTTGGATCTCCTTGCAGTCCAAGGGACTCTCAAGAGTCTTCTCCAACACCACAGTTCAAAAGCATCAATTCTTCAGTGCTCAGCTTTCTTCACAGTCCAACTCTCACATCCACACATGACTACCAGAAAAGCCATAGTCTTGACTAGATGGACCTTTGTTGGCAAAATAATGTCTCTGCTTTTTAATATGCTGCCTAGGTTGGTCATAACTTTCCTTTCAAGGACTAAGTGTTTTTTAATTTCATGGCTGAAATCACCATCTGCAGTGATTTTAGAGCCCCCCAAAATAAAGTCAGCCACAGTTTTCACTGTTTCCCCATGTATTGCCATGAAGTGATGGGACCAGATGCCATGATCTTAGTTTTCTGAATGTTGAACTTTAAGCCAACTTTTTCACTCTTCTCTTTCGTTTTCATCAAGAAGCTCTTTAGTTCTTCTTCACTTTCTGCCATAAGGGTGGTCTCATCTGCATATCTGAGGTTATTGATATTTCTCCCTGCAATCTTGATTCCAGCTTGTGTTTCATCCAGCCCAGCATTACTCATGATATACTCTGCATATAATTTAAATAGGCAGGGTGACAATATACAGCCTTGACGTACTCCTTTTCCTATTTGGAACCAGACATAAAATGAATTTCACATATATGAATTTCTAGGAATCCTTTTTAGATTCTTTGTGATTGTGTAGAAAATCATGTCTTTTGCAAATAGATGCATTTTTATTTCTCTTTTTTCTAACTTATATGTCTTTATTTCTTCTTTTTGCCTTATTGCAAATCTATTTTAGTCACAACTTATCCATTATGATGTTAAATAGGAATTAGCCTTAGAAGGGAAGAAAACTACTTTCCCACTAAATAAGACTAAGAGGAGAAGAAAGGAGAACTGAAGGAGAGAAAATAGAAGGAAGATTGGTTAGCTGTAGAGGACAATCATTTTGCATGTGATGGCAGAGACACAGAGTCCTTATCTTATGACCATGACTTTTTCTGTGAAATAGAAGCCCAGGTCATACAATGAGAGTCAGACATTGAGTGTACAGCAGTGGTAAGTAGGCAGATGAGCTTGGTCAAAGAGAATGGCAAGAGGGAGGAGAAGACATAGAGGAAAAAACTGAACTGTTCCATATAGGAAGATATATAAGTAGCACTAAAGGACTTGTGAAAGACTGGCAGCTGTCAAATTGTAAACTTTACGTAATTTAAAAGTTAAAATGTTCAATAATCAGTGTGCAAATCCAAGAACTCAGTTTATTGATTTGAACTGATTGGGTTCAAATGACTTGAGTTAGAAGGGAACCATTGGAAGTATAATGGTAATAAAGGTAATAAGAAGAAAAGTAAAGAAAAAATAATAGTCCCAAATATAAGGCAACAACTGTGTTGATAATCCTAATATATACCACAGAAATACATAGGCGGCCAAGAGGAGCTACCACACATCCAAGGCCAGGGGCAGCGGCCGAGAGGAGCAACCCCACATCCAAGGAGCAGTGGCTGCGAGGGCGCAGGAGGCCCTAGAGGAGCTATTCCATGTTCAAGGTCAGAAGGGACGGCGGTGAGGAGATACCCCTCATCCAAGGTTAAGGAGCAGCGGCTGCGCATTGCTGGAGCAGCCGTGAAGGGATACCCCACGTCCAAGGTAAGAGAAACCCAAGTAAGATGGTAGGTGTTGCAAGAGGGCATCAGAGGGCAGACACACTGAAACCATACTCACATAAAACTAGTCAACCTAATCACACTAGGACCACAGCCTTGCCTAACTCAATGAAACTAAACCATGCCCATGGGGCCACCCAAGACGGGCAGGTCATGGTGGAGAGGTCTGACAGAATGTGGTCCACTGGAGGAGGGAACAGCAAACCACTTCAGTATTCTTTCCTTGAGAACCCCATGAACAGTATGAAAAGGCTAAATGATAGGATACTGAAAGAGGAACTCCCCAGGTCAGTAGGTGCCCAATACGCTACTGGAGATCAGTGGAGAAGTAACTTCAGAAAGAATGAAGGGATGGAGCCAAAGCAAAAACAATACCCAGCTGTGGATGTAACTGGTGATAGAAGCAAGGTCTGATGCTGTAAAGAGCAATATTGCATAGGAACCTGGAATGTCAGGTCCATGAATCAAGGCAAATTGGAAGTGGTCAAACAAGAGATGGCAAGAGTGAACGTCGACATTCTAGGAATCAGCGAACTAAAATGGACTGGAATGGGTGAATTTAACTCAGATGACCATTATATCTACTACTGTGGGCAGGAATCCCTTAGAAGAAATGGAGTAGCCATCATGGTCAACAAAAAAGTCCAAAATGCAGTACTTGGATGCAATCTCAAAAACGACAGAATGATCTCTGTTCGTTTCCAAGGCAAACCATTCAATATCACAGTGATCCAAGTCTATGCCCCAACCAGTAATGCTGAAGAAGATGAAGCTGAATGGTTCTATGAAGATCTACAAGTTCTATGAAGACCTACAATGGTTCTATGAAGATCTTTTAGAACTAACACCCAAAAAAGATGTCCTTTTCATTATAGGGGACTGGAATGCAAAAGTAGAAATTCAAGAAACACCTGGAGTAACAGGCAAATTTGGCCTTGGAATACAGAATGAAGCAGGGCAAAGACTAATATAGCTTTGCAAAGAAAATGCACTGGTCATAGCAAACACCCTCTTCCAACAACACAAAAGAAGACTCTACACATGGACATCACCAGATGGTCAACACCGAAATCAGATTGATTATATTCTTTGCAGCCAAAGATGGAGAAGCTCTATACAGTCAACAAAATAGAAACAAGACCAGGAGCTGACTGTGGCTCAGATCATGAACTCTTTATTCCCAAATTCAGACTGAAATTGAAGAAAGTAGGGGAAACCACTAGACCACTGAGGTATGACCTAAATCAAATCCCTTATGATTAAACAATGGAAGTGAGAAATAGAATTAAGGGCCTAGATCTGATAGATAGAGTGCCTGATGAACTATGGATGGAGGTTTGTGACATTGTACAGGAGACAGGGATCAAAACCATCCCCATGGAAAAGAAATGCAAAAAAGCAAAATGGCTGTCTGGGGAGGGCTTACAAATAGCTGTGAAAAGAAGAGAAGTGAAAAGCAAAGGAGAAAAGGAAAGATATAAGCATCTGAATGCAGAGTTCCAAAGAATAGCAAGAAGAGATAAGAAAGCCTTCCTCAGCGATCAATACAAAGAAATAGAGGAAAATAACAGAATGGGAAAGACTAGAGATCTCTTCAAGAAAATTGGAGATACCAAGGGAACATTTCATGCAAAGATGGGCTCGATAAAGGACAGAAATGGTATGGGCTTAACAGAAGCAGAAGATATTAAGAAGTGGCAAGAATACACAGAAGAACTGTACAAAAAAGATCTTCATGACCCAGATAATCACGATGGTGTGATCACTGACCTAGAGCCAGACATCCTGGAATGTGAAGTCAAGTGGGCCTTAGAAAGCATCACTATGAACAAAGCCAGTGGAGGTGATGGAATTCCAGTTGAGCTATTTCAAATCCTGAAAGATGATGCTGTGAAAGTGCTACACTCAATATGCCAGCAAATTTGGAAAACTCAGCAGTGGCCACAGGACTGGAAAAGGTCAGTTTTCATTCCAATCCCAAAGAAAGGCAATGCCAAAGAATGCTCAAACTACTGCACAATTGCACTCATCTCATATGCTAGTAAAGTAATGCTCAAAATTCTCCAAGCCAGGCTTCAGCAATACGTGAACTGTGAATTTCCAGATGTTCAAGCTGGTTTTAGAAAAGGCAGAGGAACCAGAGACCAAATTGCTAAAATCTGCTGGATCATGGAAAAAGCAAGAGAATTCCAGAAAAACATCTATTTCTGCTTTCTTGACTATGCCAAAGCCTTTGACTTTGTAGATCACAATAAACTGTGGAAAATTCTGAAAGTGATGGGAATACCAGACCACCTGATCTGCCTCTTGAGAAATTTGTATGCAGGTCAGGAAGCAACAGTTAGAACCTGACATGGAACAACAGAGTGGTTCCAAATAGGAAAAGGAGTACTCAAGGCTGTATATTGTCACCCTGCTTGTTTAAGTTATATGCAGAATACATCATGCGAAATGCTGGGCTGGAAGAAGCACAAGCTGGAATCAAGATTGCTGGGAGAAATATCAATAACCTCAGATATGCAGATGACACCACCTTTATGGCAGAAAGTGAAGAGGAACTCAAAAGCCTCTTGATGAAGATGAAAGAGGAGAGTGAAAAAGTTGGCTTAAAACTCAACATTCAGAAAACGAAGATCATGGCATCTGGTCCCATCACTTCATGGGAAATAGATGGGGAAACAGTGGAAACAGTGTCAGACTTTATTTTTCTGGGCTCCAAAATCACTGCAGATGGTGACTGCAGCCATGAAATTAAAAGACGCTTACTCCTTGGAAGGAAAGTTATGACCAACCTAGAGAGCATATTCAAAAACAGAGACATCACTTTGCCAACAAAGGTTCGTCTAGTCAAGGCTATGGTTTTTCCTGTGGTCATGTATGGATGTGAGAGTTGGACTGTGAAGAAGGCTGAGCACTGAAGAATTGATGCTTTTGAACTGTGGTGTTGGAGAAGACTCTTGAGAGTCCCTTGGACTGCAAGGAGATCCAACCAGTCCATTCTGAAGGAGATCAGCCCTGGGATTTCTTTGGAAGGAATGATGCTGAAGCTGAAACTCCAGTACTTTGGCCACCTCATGCAAAGAGTTGACTCATTGGAAAAGACTCTGATGCTGGGAGGGATTGGGGGCAGGAGGAGAAGGGGACACCAGAGGATGAGATGGCTGGATGGCATCACTGACTCGATGGACGTGAGGCTGAGTGAACTCCGGGAGTTGGTCATGGACAGGGAGGCCTGGTGTGCTGCGATTCATTGGGTCGCAAAGAGTCAGACACGATTGAGTGACTGAACTGAACTGAATATTATAATTATCTGTTACAGTGTAACAAATCATCTAAAACCTAGGGGCATAAAATAATTGTGTTATGCTCACAAATGTCAAAAGTTTAGACAGGAATGGGGAGGGTGAGTATCTCTAGGGAGAGGTTCACTATCTCTAGGTCCTCAGTGGGAAGAATTGAACAGCAGAGGGCTTGTTGAGCATAACTCTCTTGTTCTTTGTAGTTGGTATCAAGGCATGATTACCTGGTTTTTCCATGTGACTTCTTCAGTATGGCATCCTCAGCCTAGACAGGCTTTTCATAGGGCTCCAAGAGTGAGTGGTTTCTTAAAGAAAGCGGAAGCTGAATGGCCTCATTTAGGATGTCACATAGTATCACTTCAATCTTAATCTATTGACTGACCTAGTCATCAGCTCACCTAGATACAGGGGGAGCTGGTATAGGTTACATCACTTAGTGAGGGGTGTCAGATAATTTACAGTCATGTTTTAAAACTGCCACAGCTAGAAAATAAATGCTAATACTTAAACAAGCCCTGGTGACTCAGACCTGAAAAGCATCCACTTGTAATGCAAGAGACGTAAGAGATGTGGGTTCAGTCCCTGGGTTGGGAAGATCCTGTGGAGAAGGAAACGGCAATCCACTCCAGTATTCTTGCCTGGAGAATTTCATGGACTGAGGAGTTTGGCGGGCTACAGTTCATGGGGTTGCAACGATTCAGACACGACTGAGAGACTAATGCAAAATACACCACTATGTGTGGCTCGTGGGTGGTGCTAGTGATTAAGAACCCACCTGTCAATGCAGGAGACTTCAGACCCAGTTTTGACCCCTGGGTTGAGAAGATCCCCTGGAGAAGGTCATGACAACCCACTCTAATGTTCTTTCCCAAAGAATCCCATGGACAGAGGAGCTTGGTGGGCTACAGTCCATTTGGTGGGCTACAGTCCATACGGTTGCAAAGAGTCAGACACCACTGAAGCAACTTAGCATGCACGCATGGATACCACTATGTTGCCTTTAAAACAGATGCTACCAGTAGATTACACATAAAATCAAATAAAGCCTTTAAGAATAAGATTTATTTCCAGAATAGATAGTCTTTCCTTGTTCCAAATCTTTTAATCAAATGATTTTCTGAGAAGCACTTTCCAGTTCTTCACAATTCTTATTGACTAAATTACTAGGAAGAAACTACAGCTCCATGATCTATATCATATTACAGAAAATAATAAGATAATAGTATGTCTAAATGAAATAAAATATTAATGTAGGCCAAATTATATATTTGTCTAGTTAAAAATGTTATATTATTTCATACTTGCAACTAAATGTGAATGATGGGTGGGAAACATCTGAATGGAAAGTAAACTAAGAATACTGTGGTTGGAAATTAGAGAATTGAGGGGAAAACCTGGGAGGGTCAAGGCAACAGAGTAGACAGTTGGGATGTGACAAAAGTCTGCCTGAGTTTGAATTCTGGCTCAGACTTCTAGTGAACTGTGTGACTGGGAGTTAATTATTTAACCCTTAAGGTCCAGTTATTATTGTGTGGATCACAATAAACTGTGGAAAATTCTGAAAGAGATGGGAATACCAGACCACCTGACCTGCCTCTTGAGAAACCTGTATGCAGGTGAGGAAGCAACAGTTAGAACTGGATATGGAACAGACTGGTTCCAAATAGAAAAAGGAGTACGTCAAGGCTGCATATTGTCACCCTGCTTATTTAACTTATATGCAGAGTACATCATGAGAAATGCTGGGCTGGATGAAGCACAAGCTGGAATCAGGATTGCAGGGAGAAATATCAATAACCTCAGATACGCAGATAACACCACCCTTATGGCAGAAAGTGAATAACTAAAGAGCCTCTTGATGAAAGTGAAAGAGGGGAGTGAAAAGTTGGCTTAAAGCTTAACAGTCAGAAAACTAAGATCATGGCATCCAGTCCCATCACTTCATGGCAATAGATGGGGAAACAGTGGCTGACTTTATTCTTCTGGCTCCAAAATCACTGCAGATGGTGATTGAAGCCATGAAATTAAAAGACGCTTACTCCTAGGAAAGAAAGTTATGACCAACCTAGACAGCATATTCCAAAGCAGAGACATTACTTTGCCAACAAAGGTCCATCTAGTCTAGGCTATGGTTTTTCCAGTAGTCATGTATGGATGTGAGGGTTGGACTGTGAAGAAAGCTGAGCACCGAAGAATTGATGCTTTTGAACTGTGGTGTTGGAGAAGACTCTTGAGAGTCTCTTGCACTGCAAGGAGATCCAACCAATCCATCTTAAAGGAGATCAGTCCTGAGTGTTCATTGGAAGGACTGATGTTGAAGCTGAAACTCCAATACTTTGGCCACTGATGCAAAGAGCTGACTCATTTGAAAAGACCCTGATGCTGGGAAAGATTGAAGGCGGGAAGAGAAGGGGACAACAGGGTGAGATGGTGTGTAACAAATCATCTAAAACCTAGGGGCATAAAATAATTGTGTTATGCTCACAAATGTCAAAAGTTTAGACAGGAATGGGGAGGGTGAGTATCTCTAGGAGAGGTTCACTATCTCTAGGTCCTCAGTGGGAAGAATTGAACAGCAGAGGGCTTGTTGAGCATAACTCTCTTGTTCTTTGTAGTTGGTATCAAGGCATGATTACCTGGTTTTTCCATGTGACTTCTTCAGTATGGCATCCTCAGCCTAGACAGGCTTTTCATAGGGCTCCAAGAGTGAGTGGTTTCTTAAAGAAAGCGGAAGCTGAATGGCCTCATTTAGGATGTCACATAGTATCACTTCAATCTTAATCTATTGACTGACCTAGTCATCAGCTCACCTAGATACAGGGGGAGCTGGTATAGGTTACATCACTTAGTGAGGGGTGTCAGATAATTTACAGTCATGTTTTAAAACTGCCACAGCTAGAAAATAAATGCTAATACTTAAACAAGCCCTGGTGACTCAGACCTGAAAAGCATCCACTTGTAATGCAAGAGACGTAAGAGATGTGGGTTCAGTCCCTGGGTTGGGAAGATCCTGTGGAGAAGGAAACGGCAATCCACTCCAGTATTCTTGCCTGGAGAATTTCATGGACTGAGGAGTTTGGCGGGCTACAGTTCATGGGGTTGCAACGATTCAGACACGACTGAGAGACTAATGCAAAATACACCACTATGTGTGGCTCGTGGGTGGTGCTAGTGATTAAGAACCCACCTGTCAATGCAGGAGACTTCAGACCCAGTTTTGACCCCTGGGTTGAGAAGATCCCCTGGAGAAGGTCATGACAACCCACTCTAATGTTCTTTCCCAAAGAATCCCATGGACAGAGGAGCTTGGTGGGCTACAGTCCATTTGGTGGGCTACAGTCCATACACGGTTGCAAAGAGTCAGACACCACTGAAGCAACTTAGCATGCACGCATGGATACCACTATGTTGCCTTTAAAACAGATGCTACCAGTAGATTACACATAAAATCAAATAAAGCCTTTAAGAATAAGATTTATTTCAGAATAGATAGTCTTTCCTTGTTCCAAATCTTTTAATCAAATGATTTTCTGAGAAGCACTTTCCAGTTCTTCACAATTCTTATTGACTAAATTACTAGGAAGAAACTACAGCTCCATGATCTATATCATATTACAGAAAATAATAAGATAATAGTATGTCTAAATGAAATAAAATATTAATGTAGGCCAAATTATATATTTGTCTAGTTAAAAATGTTATATTATTTCATACTTGCAACTAAATGTGAATGATGGGTGGGAAACATCTGAATGGAAAGTAAACTAAGAATACTGTGGTTGGAAATTAGAGAATTGAGGGGAAAACCTGGGAGGGTCAAGGCAACAGAGTAGACAGTTGGGATGTGACAAAGTCTGCCTGAGTTTGAATTCTGGCTCAGACTTCTAGTGAACTGTGTGACTGGGAGTTAATTATTTAACCTTAAGGTCCAGTTATTATTGTGTGGATCACAATAAACTGTGGAAAATTCTGAAAGAGATGGGAATACCAGACCACCTGACCTGCCTCTTGAGAAACCTGTATGCAGGTGAGGAAGCAACAGTTAGAACTGGATATGGAACAGACTGGTTCCAAATAGAAAAAGGAGTACGTCAAGGCTGCATATTGTCACCCTGCTTATTTAACTTATATGCAGAGTACATCATGAGAAATGCTGGGCTGGATGAAGCACAAGCTGGAATCAGGATTGCAGGGAGAAATATCAATAACCTCAGATACGCAGATAACACCACCCTTATGGCAGAAAGTGAATAACTAAAGAGCCTCTTGATGAAAGTGAAAGAGGGGAGTGAAAAAGTTGGCTTAAAGCTTAACAGTCAGAAAACTAAGATCATGGCATCCAGTCCCATCACTTCATGGCAATAGATGGGGAAACAGTGGCTGACTTTATTCTTCTGGCTCCAAAATCACTGCAGATGGTGATTGAAGCCATGAAATTAAAAGACGCTTACTCCTAGGAAAGAAAGTTATGACCAACCTAGACAGCATATTCCAAAGCAGAGACATTACTTTGCCAACAAAGGTCCATCTAGTCTAGGCTATGGTTTTTCCAGTAGTCATGTATGGATGTGAGGGTTGGACTGTGAAGAAAGCTGAGCACCGAAGAATTGATGCTTTTGAACTGTGGTGTTGGAGAAGACTCTTGAGAGTCTCTTGCACTGCAAGGAGATCCAACCAATCCATCTTAAAGGAGATCAGTCCTGAGTGTTCATTGGAAGGACTGATGTTGAAGCTGAAACTCCAATACTTTGGCCACTGATGCAAAGAGCTGACTCATTTGAAAAGACCCTGATGCTGGGAAAGATTGAAGGCGGGAAGAGAAGGGGACAACAGGGTGAGATGGTTGTACAGCATCACCAACTCAAAGGACATGAGTTTGGGTAAACTTTGGGAGTTGGTGATGGACAAGGAGGCCTAGTGTGCTGCAGTCCATGGGGTCACAAAGAGTCGGACACAATTGAGCGACTGAACTCAACTGAAGGTCCAGTTTCCCCATCTACAAAAAGGGAGTATACTTATTCAGGTGTGTGTTTTTAAGGATCAACATAGGGTAAATATAAAAATACCAGCCAATAAACCCTTAGTTTCGTGAATTTGACATCAAATAAGCTGCAGTAATAAGACTTTCAAAGGCTGACAAGTAGGTTGTTCAGAGAGAGACAGAGATATTATAATTCAAATCAATAAACAATATAAGGTCAGTACAGTGGGACAAGGCAAACTGATTCAAACAGAGTTAACAGAACACTGCAATGTCTTAGCATAGGCAAAGGAAAAAAGGCTGTGGAAACTCTGAACAGTAATCCCGGTTAATTCTTGTGAGAGACTGCCAATTGAAGACCACAGTTTTATGTGACACTTTTATACATTTGTCCAAATTAAGAGTCCACCCCTTTTGTGATTAAATAATCTTATCAACTTAGTCAATTGGATAGTATTTATTTGACTTTTGATCACATAGTACATTTTGAACTTATAGCACTGCTATCTTATACATTTATATGGTTATTTCAAAATTCCTTGTTTTTCTACAAAGACTCTATAATCTTTAAGGAAAAGGACTGTGCATTTTGTTAAATTTTATCTACCACAGTGCTATTCATGAAATAGATAGTCAAAATGGTTTTAAATAAAGTAGTATCTTGGTTTGAAAATTCTCATAGTGACAAGCAAGATTCTTTGATTACATTATCTGAGTTTCCAACTTACCTCTCATGATACTCCCCTTAGTCTCACTTCATATTCATCCTGCCATCTTTCCTATGTTGTTTCCTGTTAACAGCAACAGAACAGTGAACTTCCATTAAAATCATCCGTGTGTGGAAATGCTCAAAGAAGTTAAAGAATTTGTTACCCATTCTTGCTTTAGGTATGTTGAAACTGAAAGTGTTAGTCACTTGGTTGTGTCTGACTCTTTGTGACTCCATGGTCTTCCATGGGACTCCAGGCATGAATACTCTAGTGAGTTGCTATTTCCTATTACAGGGGATCTTCCTGATCCAGGAATGGAATCCGGGTATCCTGCATTGCAGGCAGATTCTTTACTGTCTGAGCCACCGAGCAAGCCCAGCCTTATGTATATTATTTAAAAGCAAATTCATTAATTAGAAAGATAACACATATTAACTTATTTTCAACTATTAGGGCTTTATTATGAATTGAGATGGAGCTATGTAATTAGCAGGTCAGTAACCTAAGGAGACTTTGAAAATATAAACATATTAGCAGTGATGTTTAGCAGCATGAAATCAGCAGGGTGAGGTGCAGAGTATTAGGTCATTCCAAACACAGAGGATTTAGGCTTCAGTAACAGATGGTGGAAAATTGAGAGGGAATACGAGGTTTCTGTTTGCCTTTGATTAGGAGTTCTCTAACTGGTCTGCATTAGAGCCACTGAGGAACTTTTAAACAATAAAGAGGTGTGCCCCTCTCTTTGACCAGGTGTTGATTGAATCCATCTCAGGTGAGCCAAACAGCCTTAGGTGTTAAAGTCTTTACCAGTAGGTTGTAATGTGGAGCCGGATTTGGATATCCCCCCTGTGGCTGGATATTTACTATAAGGTATCAAAAGAGGTTTAAATAAACAATGGGATACATGTGTCTCTTCTAATTTTGGTTTCTCAGGGTATATGCCTAGGAGTGGGATTTCTGGGTCATATGGTAGTTTTATTTCTAGTTTTTTAAGGAATCTCTATACCATTTTCCATAGCGGCTGTATCAATTTACATTCCCACCAACAGTGCAAGAGCATTCCCTTTTCTCCACACCCTCTCCAGCATTTATTGTTTGTAGGCTTTTTGATGATGGCCATACTGACTGGTGTGAGGTGATATCTCATTGTAGTCTTCATTTGCATTTCTCTAATAATGAGCGATGTTGAGCATCTTTTTATGTGTTAGCTCCTGGAGAAATGTATGTTTAAGTCTTTTGCCCACTTTTGGTTTGTTTTGTTTCTCTGGTATTGAGTTGTATGAGCTGCTTGTATATTTTGGAAATTAATCCTTTGCCAGTTATTTCATTTGCTATTATTTTCTCCCTTTTTGAGGGTTGTCTTTTCACCTTGCTTATAGTTTCCTTGCTGTGCAAAAGCTTTTAAGTTTAATCAGGTCCCATTTGTATCCCATTGTTCATTGCAGCACTATTTACAGTAGATGGCAACCCACTCCAGTACTCTTGCCTGGAAAATCCTGTGGATGGAGGAGCCTGGTAGGCTGCAGTCCAGGGGGTCGCTAAGAGTCGGACACGACTGGGCGACTTCACTTTCACTTTTCACTTTTATGCATTGGAAGAGGAAATGGCAACACACTCCAGTGTTCTTGGCTGGAGAATCCCAGGGATGGGGGAGCCTGGTGGGCTGCCGTCTATGGGGTCGCACAGAGTCGGACACGACTGAAGCGACTTAGCAGCAGCAGCAGCAGGTCATGGAAGCAACCTAGGTGTCTATTGACAGATGAATGGATAAAGAAGTTGTGGTATATATACACAATGGAATATTACTCAGTCTTAAAAAGGAACACATTGGAGTCAGTTCTAATGAAGTAGATGAACCTAGAACCTAGAAACTTATACAGGATGAAGTAAGCCAGAAAGATAAATATCATATTCTAATGTATATATAATGGAATCTAAAAAAAAAAATGGTACTGAAGAATTTATTTACAGGGCAGCAATGGAGAAACAGGTGTAGAGAATAGATTTATGGACAAGGAGAGAGGGGAGGAGAGGGTGAGATGTATGGAAAGAGTAACATGGAAACTTACATTACCATATGTAAATAGATAGCCAATGGTAATTTGCTGTTTGGCTCAGGAAACTTAAACAGGGCTCTGTATCAAGCTAGAGGGGTGGGATGGGGAGGGAGATAGGACAGAAGTTCAAAAGGAAGGGGATATATGTATACCTATGGCTGATTCATATTGAGGTTTGACAGGAAACAACAAAATTCTGTAAAGCAATTATCCTTCAATTAAAAAATAAATTAATTTAAAAAAAAGTTTAAATAAAACATCTTTGTTTACTTTACAATTTTTGTATCAGATCTGGGGAAGATTACTATAGTTTCTTTCCCTTAAAATGCCTGGTGATATTTCTTATGATTTATTTATTTTATTTGTTTGGGTAGCCTTCCCAGGTGGCTCAGTGAGTAAAGAACCCGCCTGCAATGCAGGAGACCCAGGAGACATATGTTCGATCCCTGGGTTGGGAAGATCCCCTGGAGAAGGGCAGGGCAACCCACTCCAGTATTCTTGCCTGGAGATTCCATGAACAGAGGAGCCTATCGGGCTACAGTCTATAGAGTCTCAAAGAGTTGGACACAACTAAAGCAATTGAGCACAGGGCAAAGTAGTGATTGTGTGATTTAAGACTAGCATATGATTTGCTCCAGTAGTTAACTGGTTAATTTGGCAAATTCCATATAGGTCAAATAATTATTTTTTAAGTCATAATTTATAATTTGTATATAAAGGGTCTTTCTATTAATAACAATACACTTTTCATAATAACAATAATGATGCACAGTTTTTGATCTTCAATGAGTATGCATATACATTATGTTAGATTAGATATAATATTCTGTCCCTTCAGATAAAAAATAATAAATGTTTTAAGCAATATTTTTAGAATTATGTATTATGCAGAATTTTATGTTTTTTAAATTTTAAGTAAAAAATACATCAAAGGCAACATACTAAAAAAAATCTAGCTTTCTGGCAATGAATTAATAAGACTAACTCCATTCTGCCACAAGTAAATCAATGCAGTATGCAATAGATGTCTTAAGTCTGGATATGAAAATATATGTGTATATATATGGCTTGAATATTAGAAAGAGAAAGCTCAGTCTGTTATAAATTCTCATTGCAACCACATATATTAACCAATATTGGAAAATAAGATGGAAATAAAGAATGTGTGAAAATTTAACAGAGCTCACTATGCATCTGTTTCTCATCTGTATCTTATTTCTTGGTATCCTTTAAAGGTAGAATATTCATGAGTTTTAGATCAATTTATCAAGATAATTCAGCCATAAAGAGTGCTTATTTGTCTCAGAAACACAGCTTTCCAAATAAGTTTTGAACTCATGTAAACATTACCAGTATTTCAGTGCAAGGAAGAATTCCTTAGCTTGGAAATGTGGCTTTATTTGAACTTTAAAATCACTGGGGAAATGGGCCCATCAGTTTTATTTTGTCATAAATAACAGTATCAGAACAGCTCCCTTAGTTCTAATCTTAAGGAAGCTTTCACACAGTGGATGTCATTTAGAAGAAACAGAATAAACAATATTTTTTTAACCAATTCTCCTCCACCTTTCTTGGAAATTTACTGGAAATTGGAATTAACTTAGCTACATGAAGTTCAAAATTTCTAGCCCAGTGCTTTTCAATATAAATGTAATGTGAGCTACATACAGACTTTCTGATTTCCTAGTAGTCAAATTAAAATAAGCAGGAATAAACAAATTATTTTTAATAATGTATTTAAGTATTTAGCCAAAAAATTATCATTTAAATATGTAATCAATATAAAATTAATAATGACATATTTTACACTCTATTTTTTTCATACTAGATCTCTAAAACCCCAGGTACAGTAACAATTAGAGCATATCTTAAATCATATTAGCCAATTTCAAATGTTCAATAGCCACATGTAGTTAGTAGCTCTCACATTGTTAATGCTGTACTAACCCCTTTAATAGTGATTAACTATGCTTTTGTAAACAATGAATTAATGTGTCATCAAGAAAGACATATATAATCCTCATAGAATGCAGAGACTATCCTGACACCCCTCCCCCAATCTCCAGTGATATATAAGTATCTCCAGTTGATCTAGACAAACTGCAGAATGGATGAACTGAAATCATAGAATTAAAACTATTTCCTGGAGCTGTTACATTCTGATTCCATACATTTCATAGTACACAGTGAGGGCTGACCCATTTCAACATCAAGTCAAATATTAATGTATAGTGTAACCACTTTAAAGTGTAATGGTTATGCCATTAAAAAGAATGTCTCTTATTTTCATGTTTTCCCTTACCTATGGAAGGCTATTCAAACCTAAAAGACTGGGATAACGTCTTTCACAGTGCTGCATCTGTAAGATATTACATCCTGTTTCCCATTAGTTTGAATGGAGAAATTAATCATTGACAAAATGGTGAAATGCTCTCATAGGAGGACAAATAGTTTATAATTTTTAGCCATAGGCCTATAGAATAAAGACATGTATTCTAGATAAAAGATGTAACCAAGGGCAATGCATTAACAATCATTTTAAAATGTTTTGTTCTAGTATTGGTAGAGAAGCTATTGATACATGAATATTTTGTCAAAAGTAAATTTGGTGAGATCCCCAAAGTAACTAAAAAAACATGCCTTTTTTAAGGCATAGCTAGGAGATAAATGACTAATTCTTGAGAGATAATTCATAATATTCAATTCAGAGATGGAAAATTATTCTTTCACTATGTGAATTCTTACACTATAAAATATTTCCATTAATATCACTTTACAAAGATGTAAAATTCATATGTTCACTCATGACAAGAAAACTTTCAGAATTTTGTTTCTCCTATTTTTAATAGTGGAGTGGAGTGGAAGTTGTTTATTCTTGTGTTACTCTTTGTGAGCCCATGGACTGCAGCCCGCCAGACTCCTCTGTACATGTAATTCTCCAGGCAAGAATACTGGAGTGGGTTGCCATTCCCTTCTCCAGGTTAAATGTCAACCCAGGGATTGAATCCAGGTATCCTGCTTTGCAGGCAGGTTCTTTACCATCTGAGTCACTGGGGAAGGCACATCTCAAAGACACAGAGAAATCTGAGCTTCTATTAAAACACTACACTCAGTTTTTTCAAATTACTATGAGAAAATGTTCTTATCCATCTTATTGATAATAAATGTGGCTAGCATTTAACTCTATAAATTGTAGTTCTAGCCAGTGTAATACTTACTGAATGTAGATTCATAGGGTCTATTACTAAATGCCAAGTGACATGCTTGGTGTTATGATACATTAAGTAACAGAATACAGTTTATGCCCTTAGGAAATTTAAAGACAGATACATGCAAATATAACTGTAATATAATTCATAAAAACAGCTACTATTTTTGAGTTTTTCCTATCTGATATAGATTATCCTTGCTAATTATATACATTATTTTATTTAATCCTAAAAATAACCTTTTAGATAGATATCATCTTTTATTATATTGGAGGAAACAAGTTTTCCAAAATGTTAAGTACTTTTCCAATGGGCAAATACATGGCAGAGCTATTATTTAAGCTCAGATTTGCTTGATTTTAAAGTTCATGTTTTTAAATAGGTATAGCGAAATAATCTCTACTGTGAAACCATTGAAATGAGAAAGGCATTATACAGACAATATACATTAAATCCTCTAAGAATTAAATCATTCATGATGTAATGAGTAGGCAATTAATTCTTCCCCTTTTAGAAAATGCTTCACTGACATTAAAAATGAGATGATTTTAAACAATAATTAGGTATTTCCTGGAAGGAAGGAGAGATTGGTCATTCCAAAGATTTATGCTTAAAAACACAAGCTTTTTTAGGATCAAGAATTACTCCGCTATGGTAAAGGATATACTTACAAGAATATAACTCTGATAATAAAGACAACAAGAACAAAAGCTATTGCTATCATTCAGATGAAAAGAAATTACCATTATACAAAGAAGAGTAAGTCAGTGTTGGTGGAAATGGAGAGAAAAAAAACCTGCAAGAAAAGAGTAAGAGATGTGTGGATGATAAAATGAATTTAGTGTTGGACATGTTTGTGAGATTGCTTAAAGATATTCCAATGGAGATGTATGAGAGACTGCTGGATATAGAGCTCTCCATATCAGAGTGGGATGGGAGGGAACTTGGAAATCTGATTTGAAAGCCCATCAGTATGTAGGACTGATTGAAATGACTCAGAAACATAATGATGCCTAAGTTATTATTTACAAGATTATAACTAGGTTATTAAAAACCTACTATTTTTTTTAACTTTTGGGCTAATGACCCACTTAAAGACGATTGATAAAAATGTTGGATGGAGATTCATTCTCTAAAAATATTCCTGAAGCTAGAAATTTAAGGTATAGAAGGAAAAACTCCTTAGCACTTCATTCAATAAGTATTACCAATTTATAAAATAGGATTTATGTAAGTAGTAGTATCTTCTGGACTAACCAAAATAAGTTTTAAATGTCAAAACTTTCAATTGTTCATATGAAAGATTTTCAGAGTGAAGTAAGCCAGAAAGAAAAACACCAATACAGTTTACTAAAACATACATATGGAATTTAGAAAGATGGTAACGATAACCCCGTATGCGAGACAGCAAAAGAGACACAGATGTATAGAACAGTCTTTTGGACTCTGTGGGAGAGGGCAAGGGTGGGATGGTTTGGGAGAATGGCACTGAAGCTTGTATATTATCATATGTGAAACGAATCGCCAGTCCAGGTTCGATGCATGATACGGGGTGCTTGGGGCTGGTGCACTGGGATGACCAGAGGGATGGGATGGGGAGGGAGGTGGGAGGGGGTTCAGGATGGGGAACACATGTACACCCATGGCAGATTCATGTCAATGTATGGCAAAACCAATATAATATTGTAAAGTAATTAGCCTCCAATTAAAATAAATAAATATATATTTTAAAAAGTATTCTTATAAATAATGCATACCATTAATCTGGTTAAGAAAAAATGCTCTTGTAAAAATCTATAATTCAAATTATTATTGTTACAAATAAAAATTCAACCAAGTAAATTTGAAGATCTGATTGGCTTTGTCAAGTGATTCATGAAGCAGTCAGCATCCCATTTAGCAACTGGAAGAAAACTCCAAGGGCTTGTACAAAATGAGAGAGTTTGGGGTTATTTTGTTTTTGGTTATTTTTTAAGAAGAAGGGTAGGGGAAGCTTTCTATTAGCAAAGTGAAAGAAACACTTGTTTTTAGGCCAGGGCATCTTTTGGGGGCAGTGAGTTGGGGAAGGATGGCATGGATTTTATCATGTAGATTGCCTCCCTTTAGAATTCCCCAGATAGTTGATTAACATTATTATTTCTGGCTTCTCCAGTAGCACAGTGGTAAAGAATCCACCTGCCAATGCAAGATACACAAGAGAGAGTTTGATGCCTGGGTCAAGAAGATCTCCCGGAGAGGAAAGGGCAACCTACCCTAATATTCTTGCTTGGGAAATCCCATGGACAGAGGAGCCTAGGGAGCTCCAGTCCATGGGATCACAAACAGTCAGACATGACAGCTATTGAGCACAAATATACACACATTATTTTTTCTGGACAAGGTCAAAACTGCAGCTAGGTTGGGTATTAAATCTAGATTTGGTATCATGAAGTGTAGCATGAATGATGTATTCTGAGTCTGTGGGTTTTCTCTTTAACAGTATGCTATACAAAACAAAAAAAAATAACTATGTGGCCTTACAAATATTTTTTTCTATGATGATAGACAGGCCTTCCCATCATTTTTCCACATGTAAATTATAATTGGGCATTTCTTGAAAATATAAAATATAATTGTAAGCAAAAAGTACTTGCCTTAAGTCTAATAATATACATGTCTATCAGTAAATATTGATTAAAGGTTTTTTTGTTTGTTTGTTTGTTTTATGTTTCTATCTGCCCTAATGTCTTTTTTTCCTGGAGTTTGTGTAGTGGAGGTGGTTTAGTTGCTAAGTCGTGTCTGACTCTTGCATCCCATTACTGTAGTCTGCCAGCCTCCTCTGTCCATGGGATTCTCCAGGCAAGAATATTGGAGTAGGTTGCTATGCCTTCCTCCAGGGAATCTTTCTCACCCAGGGATTGAGTGCTTTTCTCTTAGTCTCCTGCATTGGCAGGCAGGTTCTTTACCACGAGTGCCACCTGGGAAGCCCAATTGTGAGTTATATCATTTTATAATAAACTGGTAAACTAATAATAAAATGATTCTCTGAGTTCTATAAGAGCTATAGCCAGGTAATCAAATTCAAGGAAGAGGTCTTGGAGGTCTCTGATTTATAAGCCAGTCAATAATAAGCAGAGGCAACAACCTGAGCTTGTGATTGTCATTGAAGTAGGGTTGGGAGGAAGTAGGGGACAGTCTTGTAGGACTGAACCCTTAACCTGTGGAATGTGATGCTATGTGGGTAGATAGTGTTGACCTGAAACAAATAGACTGCCACATATTTCTTCAGCAAAGATGAGTTTATTTGGGATCAACAGAGAATTGCAATTCAGCGTCTACAACCATTGTGAGGTGTGTGCAAATCCCCCTTGTGACAAGGGAAAAAGAACACTTTTTACAGAGATGAAAATGAAGTTGGGAAGGTTATATAAACAAAGAGCCCATGGCTTTTCATTGGCTGAGTCCTTGCTGGGAAAAAGGAGGAACCTTTCTTCTTCCTGTTGAGCTCAGCTATTGTCACAGAGTGTGAGAGCTCCCCATTCTGGTCTCCCAAATTTTCTTAATTAGGTTTCTATTTGTTCATTTTTACATTTCCCTCTTTTGACCAAGCTCTTTCTCTGAAAGCATTCTTGTCAATCAAGTGTGGAGTTTTCTAGTTTTAACAGCTTTTTTCCCCTCAATGTTAAGAAAGTCTTTTCCTGCGTATTTGTTGTTGTTCAGTCATTCAGTTGTGTCCGACTCTTTGCAACCCCATGGACTACAGCATGCCAAACTCCGTGTCCTTCACTATCTCCCAGAGTTGGTTCAAACTCATGTCCATTGAGTCGGTGATGCCATCCTACCATCTCATCCTCTGCCATCCCCTTCTCCTACTGACTTCAATCTTTCCCAGCATCAGGGTCTTTTCCAATGAGTTGGTTCTTCCCATCAGATGGCCAAATTATTGGAATTGGAGCTTCAGCTTCATCATCAGTCCTTCCAATGAACATTCAGGGTTGATTTCCTTTAGGATTGATCCAGGATCTCCTTGCTGTCCTGGGTATAATGTCTACATTGGAGGGGAAATGTACAGCTTGGAAACCTAGTAGGGTCATATTTGAGTAACAAGGAGGAGTAGGAGGGAGAATTCTCAAGTATGTTTTTAAATCTAAAGTTTATATATTGTCAAGATTATAAACACTGGAGATCATCTGAAGTGTTATATCATCATCAAAGATTTGGTAACAAGTTTCTAACAGGTCTGGTTGGATATTTTAGGAAACCTATCTCATCTTCATGTTGTCTGCTTCAGTTTTAGGTAGAAAGATAGTCGGTGAAATCTTTACTTTCAGGTCACCAGGTTGCGTGCAGGTGTAGTCAAGGTTCATCACTTTCTTTATGTACGTCAGATGAATCCAAGAGTCTATCCCTTGGAGTTGGCAACACAAATGTTGATTAGTAGTACTTGATATAGATCTTTTCCATGAGAAGCAAGGAAGTTCTTTTGGAGTTTTCCAATAGGTGAAATATACAGTTTGCAAAGTTTGATGCTTAAGCTCTTTGTCCCGGAAGGCCCACTGTAAAAGGACTGATCTACCAAAACATGGCTATTTTTAATAGAAGCAATTAGGCTTTTGTTTATTTGAATCTCTGTCTCTCTCTTAAAAAAAAAAAAAATCAGTTATAGTCAAAAGAAGCAGAAGACAAGTGCATTGGGTATCTTTAACTATCTCAAAGAGTAAGAGTTTATGAGTTCTAAAAGGGGTGGGTCTGATATTTAGGAAGGAACAAGGGCAATGCTTTTGGCCAAGCTATTTGGAGGACCTCTATAAATTTTTCCAATTGAATCTTAATAATGCTGCTAGTGCATTCAGCTAAACCAGAAGATTGAGGGTGGCAGGCGCAGTGAAAGTGTTGTCAAAACTGCCAAAGAGCTCAGACTTGTTGAAGCATCTGGCTAGTAAAATGGGTTTCTCAATCACTATGGAATTCAAGGGAAGTTGCCCAGGTAGGGATGAATTTTTTAAAAAATTTTCTTTTAACCGAAAGATAATTGCTTTATAGAATTTTGTTGTTTTCTGTCAAACATCAACATGAATCAGCCATAGGTATATATATGTCCTCTCCATCTTGAACCTCCTTCCCACTTCTCTCCCCATCCCACCCCTCTGGATTGTTACAGAGCCCCTGTTTGAGTTCCCTGAGTTATAACTTCAAAAGAACTTTGGCCACAGAAGAGGCAATTAGTAAACTGCTATTGCTATGCTATGCTAAGTCACTTCAGTCGTGTCCGACTCTATGCAACCCCATAGACGGCAGCCCGCCAGGCTCCCACGTCCCTGGGATTCTCCAGGCAAGAACACTGGAGTGGGTTGCCATTTCCTTCCCCAATGCATGAAAGTGAAAAGAGGAAGTGAAGTCACTCAGTTGTGTCCAACTCTTAGCGACCCCATGGACTGCAGCCTACCAGGCTCCTCCATCCATAGGATTTTCCAGGCAAGAGTACTGGAGTGGGGTGCCTTCTCCGAGACTGCTATTAGGGAAGTCTTTAGGCCCAGTGAAAACATACTGAGCATGACAAAAAACACATTTATATTCCTTGGATGAAGGAAGATGTATGAAACCCATTTGCCAGATTTCAAATGGCCCTTCAAGCAGCTTAAAGTGTCTGGGAGCAGTACAAACAGGCTTCCCTGGGTTGTATTTTGGACAAGTGAGGTAAGCAATTTTTACAGCCTTGTTAATGTTTTCCCACCAATATTGATTCATGAAGGCTTTCGTTTTGTCAGTAGACCAATGGCTTAATGCACGTACAGTGGTGAGAAACAGGAATTTTAGAGTCTCTGGCAGGACCAGGATGTTATATGGTCCAAACTGGAGCTTCTCTTTTCTCAAACCAACAACTGTTGGAGTTCCAATCTTATTTTCTCTTTTCTGAGGCCCATTGTTGGACTTCTTTAGCTGCTTTTTCTAAATTAGCATTTGAGGAATTATCTTTTTAGACTAGGATAGAACTTTGGCCTGCTGTTGGCACCTTTAAAGGTCACAATCCTTCCAGAATTATCAGCAATGTGATTTCCCCTAACTTTCAAAGTTAAGTGCAGAATGCCCTGGAATCTCAAATAATAGCTAGAGTGGCATATAAAAGTATTACATTCAATATTTCCTGAAATAGGACCATTTTAAACTTTATTTTCAGTGAAAATATGGAGGCCAAGTCACTTCCACAACATTCCAAAATCAGAAGCTGCTCCAAAATCATATATGCTGTCAATATAAATACTTCGTTTTGTCTTTGACTAAAATACAAGCCCATGTAAGAGCAGACTCTCCAGGGAACTTTACATCATCCAGACCAGCCTTCAGGATTTATGAGAAATAAGGGCTCTCAGTATAACCCTGAGGCATTACAGCCCAGGTCAATTATTTTCCTTCCCAAGTTAAGGTAAATATGTATTGATAGCCTCACCAAGTGGAATACCAAAGAATGTGCTGCAAAAATCAGTTACAGTGAAGAATTTACTTTCAATAGGACTGGATGATAACAATATATTAGGATTAGAACAACAGGGTATCAGTGTGATATCCAATATTGTTTATTACTCAGAGAACCTGGGCAAATTCCCACCCTCAGTTCTTAGGTTTTCTCATTGGTAAAATGGGAGCATCACAGGGGTTAAAAGGGACAATGAGAGCCTGAGCTTTGTAATCTTCTATAATCAGCTTTGTGTCTTGAAGGCCTTCTTTACTTACAGGGTATTGATTATTTCTTAGAAGAGGTTTTGAGGGGTCTATTTGAATTTTGATGGTAAGTGTGCTGTAAAATTTGCCAACGTCAGTTGATGATTTTTCTCATAAGGAAAGTAGTACCTGATTAGATAGGGACAAGTGATCAGTGTTTCCAGAATCAGCTCTGGTACCATCACAGCTGATTAAAAGATGTCAAAGGTTTCATCTAGAAGCCTTCAATTGCTGGAGTTGAAGATTAAGAATTTTGCTGGTCTTCCTTAGAGGATGCCTACCTACATTACAAGAAGGCTGATTTGCCAGGTTAACTAAATCTGGTGTGGACATATTTTCACATTTCATCCTGGCCCTTTTAACTAGAGATTAAAGGACCCAGTCCAGCCCATTAATAAACACAGATTTAAAAGCTACTTGAGTGGAATCAACAACTGAATCTGAAGTCAATTGTAATATTCATGAACAGGTTCATCAGACTATTAAGTACAAGCCTGAATTCTGTTCCAATCAGTCTTTGGAGAAGCTTAGGATTTGTTCTATGAAGCTACCTGGTGATTGCCCAAGCCCAATCATATAAAAAGTTAGTGTGCTGGTCTATCAGCTGTAATTCTAGAAAGTGTTGAGGACTTTCCTAATTGGGAATTTTCATTCACTGTTTGGCCTGGCCTTCACCGAAAAGCACATGAATTATATAAGTCAGGAAACCAGGTTAAATTCGAATAATTAAATTCCTTAGCAAGTCTTTGAGGATCTTTTGTTCCTTTGGGAAAGTTTTTGACCATGGTTCATACTTCAGCTTTAGTCCAGGTAGTATAAGAAATTGAGAGTTTATTTAGCCTCTGTATCCTCATAAATCCTAATTTTAAAGGGACAGGTTCTGACAAGTTCAGAGGAAAATGGTGTGGGAAAAGTTTTGGAGGAAAGAGAAAGTTTGGTGAGGGAATTAACATGGGGACTTTGACCGTATAGTGGAGGTGTAGGCAGTAGAGAAGGGAAGGGAGATGACATTGGAGGTAGAGTCTGGCCTTGAGGAGCCCAGGGACAGAGACAAGATGGTGCCAAAGTTGGAGCCTGAGACAAAGAAGCCAGGTAGAAGAACCTGAGGCTTTGGAGCCATTTTATCTGTCTTTAATCATCTGCTTGTTCCATTTAATCTTGAAATCTTATTTTACAGAGGGGCAATTTTAGACTTCTGATTACATTTCTTAGCCTCAAAATACCAATTGAAATAAGCATTCTACTCAGTCCTAGACATTTTTGAGCTATTTTAATCTAATTCAGTTTTAAAGAAATTAAATTTGGAGACTTCAAAAAGTCCCCATAATGGCCACTGGTATTCTAAATTGCCTTTGGTCAAGTCAGTCCCTTTAGTTAGAAATGCACAAGAGGAAGGTTGTGGTTTTTAAATATTATAATGTTGGCTGGAGTCCCTGTAAGGTTGGGGCGCCTTCAAAATACTTAGGTAATTGGGATTTTCTAGAGACTTTTCCTCTAGAGTAAAGAACAAGTTTTAGGCAGCTTATATAGTTTATTGCACTGATGACAATTCAAATAGCTTGTGAGCCAACCTCATTCAGTCTTAAAGAGGCAGCTTGGGACCAGGGCAGATTTTGTTTTTTTTTTTTAGCCAGTATTCCAAGAGACCCCCGGCACTGTTTCAGAGAAACAGCCCCATTTCTGAAAGAATGGGTCGAAACCTAGCCACCTTCATGAGAAGCAGCCCCTGTTCCAAAGAGAATAGGTGAAGGCTGGCCGTTTCACTCAAACAGTCTGATCTCAAATCTGACAGAAGTGCCAAATCAGAAACTGCAAATGCATGCTAAGCAGCTTCAGTTGTATCTGACTCTTTGCTACTCTATGGACTGTAGCCTGCCAGGCCCTTCTGTCCATGGGATTCTCCAGGTGAGACTACTGGAGTGAGTTGCCATGAGTTCTTCCAGAGGATCTTCCCGAGCCAGGGATTGAACCCACTTCCCTTATGTTCCTTGCATCTGGAGGCAGGTTCTTTACCACTGGCACCACCTGGGAAACCTACTTGCATATAAAACAAGGCTTTAACTGGAAGGACAAAAACTTTAAATAGATCCCAAATAAAGCCTGGAGAGCTTCAGATGGAAAACGTTTGCAAGAGATAGGATCCAGGAGGATGACAAACCTTCAAACTTCAGCCTCCATGAGAAAACTAGTCAGTGACAAAGGGTTGGACTGTGGTACCTCACCTGTTTGCTCAGCAGAGTTGGAGTCCTCAGGAGTCTTCTCTGGTCTGTGTATGGGCCACCAAAATGTTGATCTGAAACCAACAGACTACTAGATATTTCTCCAGCAAAGATGGATTTATTTTAGATCAGTAAAGAATAGAAATTTGCAAGTTCCCTCAGGGAAAGAGAATGAGAATACTTACACGGAGGAGGAAAGCAGGTTCGGGGAAGCCCGGCAGCTCAGCAGTAAAGAACTCAATTGCCTATGCAGAAGACAGAGGTTCCATCCCTGGGTTGGGAAGATCCCCTGAAGGAGGAAATGACAACCCACTCAAGTATTCTTGCCTGGGAAATTCCATGGACAGAGGAGCCTAGCAGGCTACATTCCATGAGGTTGCAAAAGAGTTAGACACAACTGAGCCTGAGTGATTAACCACCAACAACAACAACATCAAAGGAGGCTGGGAGTGGACAGTGAACAGAGTCCATGATTTTCATTTTCTGAGTCCTTGCCAGGAAGAAGAGGAATTTTTCTTCTTCCTCTGTTCCAGGGCATGAGAACTTCCCCTTTATGATCTCATTCTATATAATAGTGTCAGGATTGAGTTAAACTGTAATATTGGCAGCTGCAGTCCTGAGAATTGTTTTTTTGGTGTGGGGAAACCCCACCCCCCAACTCCAGCCCCACCCCTGGTGCACTGGAATTGATGCCAAAACCTATTTTAATTTTATTAAAATAATTATTATTTTGAATAAATTATGAATCTCTTTCACTTTAATACATTTTGCATAAATTCTCCTTAAGTGTAATAATTATGCACCTGAATATGTATCTGATGGAAACTGAGCAATCAGAAATCACAATTTCATAAACTACACATAAATAGAAAATTTAAAGCAGCTCTAAAGAAAGTTTGGGTGGGAAGTAACATACCGATAATGAACAGTTCTGATTTACTCCATTTGTACTTAATTACTTTGACTTTGGCTCATTACAACTGACATTCTAAATATTTTAGCACAGATGGGATTTCTGAAGCTCTGACTTTCCCTTGATTTTTCTTGCCTTCTTGCACATTTTATACATATGTAATAGAACTTAAGAAATAAGTCTGCAAAAGCAATGGCAGTATGTCAGTGAAAAATTTTCCTACTATATTTTTAATATGAAGAAACAAATACTTTCAATCTTGAAAATATTACTTAAAGACAAAATTGCTAAAATTAATATGATTGCCAATGGATGCTTTTCATAAAAAAGTTAAAATTAAATGATAAAAATTAACTATTGAAAATCACATAATGTGGGAAGTATCCCACTGTATAATGTTTTGTCCCATTTTTCTTATTTTGTATTCTTTTGCCTTGATTGTCTCCTATAAGGAATTTTGGAGTTACTCTTCAATTGAAGTCTCCATATTTGAATCCTTTCCAAGAGTTTAAATGTATTAAAAACAAAGCAAAACTAAAATCAAAAGCACAACAAAAAATATTAAGAAACTAAGTTTCCTAGGGGTCTTTGTTAAACGTATGGGAATAATGTTACATCACTAACCATTACTTTTGGAATGATGAAGAAGGATCACAAACTCTTAATAAGAACCTGTATTAACTGACCCTTTCAGTAAATTACTTTCCTTCCCCATGCAAAATTAACTATCCCAGGGATACCTTTCAAAAGTATTATACCACTATAGCATAGAGCTCAAACTTCTCGACCAAATCAAGTTGAGTTTATGATATCTCACAATTCTGGATGTCAGTTTATGATATCTCACAATTGTGGATGTCAGTGGACAGAGCTTAGCTAGGTAGTTTTCTATTTAACTTAAAGTTCTGAACTTAGGTCACTTGGTGGAATTCCACATTCAAACAGAGGGTCCAAGATAGCTTTAATAACAATCTCAAGCCTGGGCTTCAGGATATCAGGAAGTCTGGACTCAGTTGGAATTATTGAATGGAATGCCTTCTGATGACTTGTTTGGGATGATGGTCGCAAGGTATTTTGGAATTGTTATGTGTTAATTCATAACTCCCAAAGAGAGGCTCAAAAGATAAAAGGTGGTTCCAGAAATTGGTACAGCGCTGCTTCTATCATGTTCTATTGGCCAAAGGAGAGCCTGCTTATGTTCAAAATGAGAGCCAAATAACTTTATGAACATTTTTAATCAGACACAACATACATATATGAAAGATAGAGTTTTGATAACATATTTAAAACAGTCTTCATATTGTAAGTAGGAAAACAATGGCTGCAGGTCCCTGAAGGTTTGAGAACTGAAAAGATAGGTTAACCAGAGAAGAGAATGTTTGATGAGGCTGTTAAGGTTTCCTTTGTAGCTAGATGGGTCTATGTTTAATATCCTGGTATTGGGGAAGAATTTTGTTCTGCACTTTTAGTTTTTCCTGGCTGGTCTAAGAATTAGATGGACATAAACTAGCCTAACAGGAGAAAAATCAAACAAAAGCTTAGTAATATGTATACCTGAGAGAGACCTAGGAAAACTGAGTAACTCACCTAAGTGACTGATATTCCTCACTTTAAATATTATCTACAGCTAAAGACAAGAAAATATATGAGGAAGGGGGTACAATCAACAGTGAGAAACCTAGAAAAGACCATTTATTAAAATTCTTTTCTGTGTCAATTGCCTTCCTCTTCTGGAGGCAATCCAAAAGATTGAAGGTGGTCCCAGAAACTATATAGCATTGCTTCTGCCATATTGTACTGGCCAAAAGAGAGCCCACTTAAGTTCAAAATGAGGCCCAAATAATTTTATGAACATTAATATGGAGATGGAAAAACGAATGTTTAGTAAACAAATGTTTGCTGGGTCAGGTAGAGACAATGGGACACAAAAAGAATTTTAATAAATGATCTTTGCTAGGTTCCTCTCTCTCAATTGCACCTTGCTCATATAATAGTTACCTATGGAGATGCCTCCCTTCCTTGAATGGGTCTTCTATCTACATTCTTTCAGCAGCTAAGGGGAAGGTCAAAGCTTATTCCTGAGTCTTTAGGGCCTTGATTGTTTTTTTTATTTCAGCCCAAAATAATCCACATGCCAAAGAGACATTTTGGTGGGGCAATTTTTTTCCCCTACGCTGGCTCTGCCACTTGCTAGTTCTTTGAGTTAGAAAAGCTACTTAACATTTCACTTAGTTTCTCATTTGGAAAATGATGATCGTAAAACCTATTTAGAAGATTAAGTATTAGTTATACTAATCTATATTAAGACATATCATAATACTTAGCTTTTTCAAGTTTTTTTTCTTTTTTTAATATGGACCATTTTTAAATTCTTTATTCAGTTTGTTACAATATTATTTTCATTGTATATTTTGGTTTTTTGGCCCTGAGGCCTATGGGATCTTAACTCCCTGACCAGGGATTGAATCCACAACCCCTGCATTAGAAGGCAAAGTCTTAACCACTGGGCCACTAGGGAAATCCCTAGCATAATACTGTAAATATAGTAAACATTCAATGTCTTGCACAGTTATTATAGCAGAACGCCTGGTAGGTTGGTAGTAAAAATTTCAGCAATTCAAAGCAGAGGTGTATAATGAGAAGAACACACCATCAAGAACAAGTTTAGCTTTGTCTTTTAATTGATTTGATGATCTTCTCAACTACAAATTGGCACTTACTAAGAGCATTGCCAATGACTGAACAACAAAATTATTTGCATCTGCCTCTATGGAAGCACAAGCTAGAATCAAGATTTCCGGGAGAAATATCAATAACCTCAGATATGCAGATGACACTACTCTTATGGCAGAAAGTGAAGGGGAACTAAAAAGCCTCTTGATGAAAGAGGAGAGTGAAAAAGTTGGCTTAAAGCTCAACATTCAGAAAATGAAGATCATAGCATCTGGTCCCATCACTCCATGGGAAATAGATGGAGAAACAGTGGAAACAGTGTCAGACTTTTTTTTTGGGGCTTCAAAATCACTGCAGGTGGTGACTGTAGCCATGAAATTTAAAGATGCTTACTCCTTGGAAGGAAAGTTATGACCAACCTAGATAGTATATTAAAAAGCAGAGACATTACTTTGGCAACAAAGGTCCATCTAGTCAAGGCTATGGTTTTTCCTGTGGTCATGTATGGATGTGAGAGTTGGACTGTGAAGAAAGCTGAGAGCCAAAGAATTGATGCTTTTGAACTGTGGTGTTGGAGAAGACTCTTGAGAGTCCCTTGGACTGCAAGGAGATCCAACAAGTCCATTCTAAAGGAGATCAGTCCTGGGTGTTCTTTGGAAGGACTGATGCTAAAGCTGAAACTCCAATACTTTGGCCACCTATTGTGAAGAGTTGATTCATTGGAAAAGGCTCTGATGTTGGGAGGGACTGGGAGCAGGAGGAGAAGGGGATGACAGAGGATGAGATGGCTGGATGGCATCACCGACTCCAAAGACATGAGTCTGAGTTAACTCCGGGAGTTGGTGATGGACAGGGAGGCCTGGTGTGCTGCAATTCATGGGGTCACAAGAGTTGGACATGACTGAGTGACTGAACTGAACTGAACTATGGAAATTGAACCCTGTGCTGCTATAGCTGTTGACCTTCAACAACCCCTGAGGGAGTTCAGGGTGGAGTGAGGCACTCTGTGCTCCAGGGAATCTGGTGGGGCAGGGATTTAAATAGTTGGATGTTTAGAGGAACAGATTTCATGGTCTCAATCCCTGCATCTCCTCATATCTAGAGAAGCAATAAATCTCTTCATGGTGACATCAGATTCTCATGACTAACAAAAACAACAAAAAACTTGTGTAAAATAAGTGCTTCATGATATTTTGGGGGACTGTGTAATTTCTTTGGTTCTGTTTTGCCACAGCAAAAAACTGAAATGGTGGACCAGTGTTACAGCTCAGTTACAGCTAAGTTTTGTTTTATTTTATTTATTTATTTATTTTAAATTTAAATTTATTTATTTTAATTAGAGGCTAATTACTTAACAATATTGTATTGGTTTTGCCATACATCAACATGAATCTGCTACAGGTATACTGCTGCTGCTACTGCTGCTAAGTCACTTCAGTCGTGTCCGACTCTGTGTGACCCCATAGACAGCAGCCCACCAGGCTCCCCCGTCCCTGGGATTCTCCAGGCAAGAACACTGGAGTGGGTTGCCATTTCCTTCTCCAAAGCATAAAAGTGAAAAGTGAAAGTGAAGTCGCTCAGTGTTCTCAATTCTGAACCCCTCTCCCACCTCCCCCCCATACCATCCCTCTGGGTCATCCCAGTGCACCAGCCCCAAGCATCCTGTATCCTGCATCGAACCTGGACTGGCGATTAAGTTTTATTTGGCAGACCAGTGTTACAGCTTGGTTACAGATCAGTTTTATTTGGCAAGCAAAGGAAAATACATTGCTGAGGTATGAGGGTGGACCAACCAAAAAGAAGAGAGAGACTCAATCTTGACTCCTCTTTTTATATATATATATATATATATTTTTTTTCCCTCCTCCCGTTGAGCCTGCCCTTTGTGAATTGGGCTAGTCAGGAGGGCTGTTTGTTTCACCTGAGGTTGTCACTCCAGTCCTTGGATTTTCTTTTCCTCCACTTTTGTGGGCTTTTCCTTTCTTTGTCTTTTAGCCACCACCATTTTTGACTCCTTTTTCCTATTCTAACTACCGAACAGTATTGAACTCCCACTTCACCAAAACCTTATATATTGACCTTTCCCCACTGCCACTTTGGAGCAATCTCTCAGAGCTATCTGAAATGCTGCCTCCCAGGCTGGAGTCCTCATTCTGCCCCAAATAAAACATAACTCGCAACTCTCAAGCTGTGCATCTTTTTTAGTTAACAATCTCAACGATCAAATCTACTATCCTACTTAACTGTGAACAACACATTGGATTGTGTCATTCAGTGTAAAATTCTGTATGATTAATAAGTTTAAGAACCAGTAATATCTTATAAAATTGGGGGCATGTAAAAATTAAACCAATTGTAGAAGTTACTGCTTGGAGATGAAATAATACTTTAAAATTAGTCTGAGCACAATAGATGCTAAAATGTATTTGTAAAGGTGGAACTATTTTGAAAGTATCTTTTTCTATGAGGCAGATATTGAAGAAAAGTCTAAACCTTCCCATAATACCAAGATAAAAAAATCCTTAGGATTCTTCCCTGATGTGCGTATATAATATTCTTTAAATAATACACATAAAACCAGATCAATATAATCCTCTTAGGCATTAATATTCTGGTGATAAACTTTTTCAGAAGTTTTAAAACTACTTTCCAAACTTAATTTACATAGTAACATTTTAAAATCCCCTTAACCCTAACCTAATGTTAATTCATTCCCTCAAGAGGAAACTTGGTGCAACCCAAAGAAATTATGAGAAACCACTTACTCTAATTAAACTCTTAGTGTTTTCATAGAAATCTACTTTATTGGAAAACAATATTCCAAGAAATGGCCTAAATGTTCCTTTTGCTAATGCCACTTGAATGCTGTTGGTCCTCAGGAAAAACTTAAAGAGATATAAAAAGTTAATTAGATATGGCACAGGCAAATGATTCTGATATTTAGTTAGCAGTATTCCTTAAATTGGCACAATATGTAACTGAATATGTAGCTTAATGGCTTTGTTATTAATCAATTCTTAATGTAAATAGTTTGAAGCTCTTGTTTTGTAATGTTCATTATAAATACTCCCTGTGGGAATCACAACTTTATTTCATTAAAACTCCTGCCTGCTGCTAATTGCTGCTAGGAAAACATGCACAAATTAATTGTGTTTTAGGAGCCAATGATGTAAATGTAAAAGCATCTGCATTGATTGGGCGACTGCTATATTGCAGATCATTCTTTCTCACTGTGATAAATGGCATACAGTAGTTGACAACACTGCCCTGTTTTAAATCAATAACACTTGGTTAGTAAGTCTTACTACTATAGAGGTTAAAATATTTGTTTGAAACTGCTGTGTTTATTATGCCAGCTGAGACAAAATATGAATTTAGGTCATGGGCAATTAATTTGCAAATTTTAATGACTTTTCTTGTGTGAAATTATCATTAGTCTCTAACAAGGATGACTGATGAATTAGTATTTGTATTTTAAAAAGATTCTGAAATTTAAAAAAATCAGAAATATCATCCTGCTTACTGACAATTCCTCCCTAATTCCTGTTGTAAAAACTGGCCTGTCCGAAATGCACCACAAGAGATGAATTTAAACCCCAAATATTAAGATACTGGACTCAAAGGAACAAACCACACTGGCTTTCAACTGCAGATTGATACCAATGAGAAGAAACCTTTTTTATCAGAAACTGACTTCAGTTCAGTTCAGGTGCTCAGTCATGTCCAAATTTTTGCAACCTGATGAACTGCAGCATGTCAGGCTTCCCTGTCCTACCCTATCTCCTGGAACTTGCTCAGACTCATGTCAATTGAGTCAGTGATGCCATACAACCATCTCATCCTCTGTCATCCCCTTCTCCTCCTGCCTTCAGTATTTCCCAGCATCAGTTCAGTTCAGTCGCTCAGTCGTGTCCGACTCTTTGCCACCCCATGAATTGCAGCACACCAGGCCTTCCTGTCCATCACCAACTCCCAGAGTTCACTCAGACTCATGTCCATGGAGTCGGTGATGCCATCCAGCCATCTCATCCTCTGTCATCCCCTTTTCCCCCCGTCTCCAATCCCTCCCAGCATCAGAGTCTTTTCCAATGAGTCAACTCTTTGCATGAGGTGGCCAAAGTACTGGTTTCAGCTTTAGCATCATTCCTTCCAAAGAACACCCAGGACTGATCTCCTTTAGAATGGACTGGTTGGATGTCCTTGCAGTCCAAGGGACTCTCAAGAGTCTTCTCCAACACCACAGTTCAAAAGCATCAATTCTTTGGCTCTCAGCTTTCTTCACAGTCCAACTCTCACATCCGTACATGACTACTGGAAAAACCATAGCCTTGACTAGACAGACCTTTGTTGGCAAAGTAATGTCTCTGCTTTTGAATATGCTATCTAGGTTGGTCATAACTTTCCTTCCAAGGAGTAAGCGTCTTTTAATTTCATGGCTGCAATCACCATCTGCAGTGATTTTGGAGCCCAGAAAAATAAAGTCTGACACTGTCTCCATTGTTTCCCCATCTATTTCCCATGAAGTGATGGGACCAGATGCCATGATCTTCATTTTCTGGATGTTGAGCTTTACGCCAACTTTTTCACTCTCCTCTTTCATCAAGAGGCTTTTTAGTTCCTCTTCACTTTCTGCCATAAGGGTAGTGTCATCTGCATATCTGAGGTTATTGATATTTCTCCCAGCAATCTTGATTCCAGCTTGTTCGTCTTCCAGCCCAGTGTTTCTCATGATGGTTTCTGCATATAAGTTAAATAAGCAGGGTCTTTGAAATGAATCAGTTCATCGCATCAGGTGGCTAAAGTATTGGAGTTTCAGCTTCAGCATCAGTCCTTCCAATGAATATTCAGGAATGATTTCCCTTCGAATGGACTGGTTGAATCTCCATGCAGTCCAAGGGACTCTCAAGAGTCTTCTCGAACTCCACAGTTCAGAAGCATCAGTTCTTAGGTGCTCAGCTTTCTTTATAGTCCAACTCTAACATCCATACATGACTACTGGAAAAACCACAGCTTTGACTAGCTGGACCATTGTTGGCAAAGTAATGTCTCTACTTTTTAATATGATTTCTAGGTTGGTCATAGCTTCTCTTCCAAGAACCAAGCATCTTTTAATTTCATGGCTGCAGTCACCATCTGCAATGATTTTGGAGCACCCTAAAATAAAATCTGTCACTGTTTCCATTGTTTCCTCATCTATTTTCCATGAAGTGATGGGACCGTATGCCATGATCTTAGTTTTCTGAATGTTGAGTTTTAAGCCAGCTTTGTCATGTTCCTCTTTCACTTTCATCAATAGGCTTTAGTTCTTCTTCACTTTTTGCCATAATGCTGGTGCATCTTTGAGGTTACTGATATTTCTCCTGACAATCTTGATTTCAGCTTGTGCTTCATCCAACCTGGCATTTCACATGATGTACTCTGTATATAAGTTAAGTAAGCAGGGTGACAATATACAGCCTTGACATACTCCTTTCCCAATTAGGAACCAGTCTGTTGTTTCATGTCTGGTTCTAACTGTTGCTTCTTGACTTGCATACAGATTTCTCAGGAGGCAGGTAAGGTGGTCTGGTATTTCCATCTCTTTAAGCATTTTCCACAGTTTGTTGTGATCCACACAGTCAAATGCTTTAGTGTAGTCAACAAAACAGATTTTTTTAAAAATTCTTTTGCTTTTTTGATGATCCAGTAGACATTTTCAACTTGATCTCTGGTTCCTCTGCCTTATTTAAATCCAGTTTGAACATATGGAAGTTCTTGGTTCATGTACTGTTGAAGTCTAGCTTGGAGAACTTTCAGTATTACTTTGCTAGCATGTGAGATGAATGCAATTTTGAGGTAGTTTGAGCATTCTTTGGCATTGCCTTTCTTTAGGATTGGAATGAAAATGGACCTTTTTCAGTTCCATGGCCACTCCTGAGTTTTCCAAATTTGCTGGCATATTGAGTGCAGCACTGTCACAGCATCATCTTTTAGGATTTGAGGTAGCTTGGCTGGAATTCTATCACCTCCACTAGCTTTGTTCATAGTCATGATTCCTAAAGCCCACTTGACTTCACAATCTAGGATGTCTGGTTCTAGGTGAGTGATCACACCATCATGGTTATCTGGGACACTAAGTTTTTTTTTTTTTGGTATAGTTCTTCTGTATATTCTTTCAACCTCTTTTTAATATCTTCAGCTTCTTTAGGTCCATACAGTTTCTGTCCTTTATTGTGCCCATCTTTGCATGAAATGTTCCCTTGGTATCTCTAATTGTCTTGAAGAAGTCTCTAGGTTTTCCCATACTATTGTTTTCCTCTATTTCTATGCATTGGTCACTTAGGATGGCTATCTTATCTCTCCTCCCTATTCGTTGGAAGTCTGCACTCAGATGGGTGTATCTTTCCTTTTCTCCTTTGCCTTTAGCTTCTCTTCTTTTCTCACAATTTATAAGCCTTCTCAGACAACCATTTTGCTTTTTTGCATTTCTTTTTCTTGGAAATGGTTTTGATCACAGCCCCCTGTACAATGCTATGAAACTTTGTCCTAGGAAATTGACTTACAAACCTAAAAAACAAACTTACAGTTACCAAAGGGGAAAGGTAGAGGGGTGGGGGAATAAATTAGGAGGTTGGGATTAACATATACAGGCTACTATATATAAAATGTTTTTATTGTTCAGTCACTAAGTCCTGTCTGATTCTTTGCAACCCCATGGTCTGCAGCATGCCAGGCTCTGCTGTCCTCTACTATCTCCCAGAGTTTGCTCAAATTCATGTCCATTGAGTCAGTGATGCTATATAACCATCTCATCCTCTGCTGATTCTTTTTTCCTTTGCCTTCAATCTTTCCCAGAATCAGGGTCCTTTCCAATGAGTCAGCTCTTCACATCATATGGCCAAAGTACTGGAGCTTCAGTTTCAGCATTAGTTCTTCCAATGAATATTCAGGGTTGTATTCCTTTAGTATTGACTTGGTTGATCTTGCAGTCTAAAGGATTCTCAAGAGTCTTCTCCAGCAGCATAGTTTGAAAGCATCAATTCTTTGGCACTCAGCCTTCTTTACAGTCCAGCTCTCACATCTGTACATGACTAGTGGAAAAACCAAGGCTTTGAATATATGGATCTTTGTTGGCAAATGATGTCTCTGCTTTGTAATAATGCTGTCTAGGTTTGTCATAGCTTTCCTTCCAAGGAGCAAGCATATTTTAATTTCATGTCTGCTCTCACTATCCAGTGATTTTGGAGCCCAAGAAAATATAATCTGTCACTGCTTTCTTATAGATTTACTATATATGATCTGTTTTAGAGTAAAGGGAACTTTACTCAATACTCTGTATACTGTATCTAGTAGGTCCCATGTGTTCAGTCGTTCAGTGATTTCTGACTCTTTTTAGCTGCATGGACTGTAACCCTCCAGGCTACTCTGTGCATGGAATTTTCCAGGCAAGAATACTGGAGAGGGTTATCATTTCTTTCTCTAGGGGATCTTTCCAAACCAGGAATCAAACCAACGTCTTTTACATCTCCTACATTGGCAGAGGGTTCTTTACTACTAGTGCACCTGAAGCCTGGTAGGTCTTATATAGTAGGTCTATTTTATATATAGTAGTGTGTATATTGGGAAATAACTTGAAAAAAGAATATATATATTTATATATATCCCTGGAGTGGGAAATGGAAACCCACTCTAGTATTCTTGCCTGGGAAAACCCATGGACAGAGTAGCCTGACTGGCTACAGTCCTTGGAGTTGAAAAGAGCCAGACATGACTGAGCAACTGAGCATTCAGACATGCACACATGTATAATTAAAGCGCTTTTCTGTGCACCTGAGACACACAACATTGTAAGTCAACTGTACTCCAATAAAAAATAATTTTATAAAAAACAAATCTATTTATATTGTCAGCTGATTGCTGATGTCTTAGCTCATGATCTCCACAATATTTTAGAATAATAAGGCCAGCTGTCAGTAGGGGACATGGACAAGAATAATATAGGCAGATATATCTTTATACTTTGATAAAATAATATTTGTTTAAGATGTTTTTATTGGTCTTGGATGGTAGTGTGTCTATAACTTTTTTGCTTTTTTTTTCAATGTTTGATAATGAGATAAAGTTATACCTTTTTCACAAGCTTTGCCTTGCACTAATCCTTACAATATTTTTCTGAAATTGGCTACATACATTTCCTGGCAAACCTTTTCCCAATTTGTGTATCTATATTTTTCTTGTGTTTGCATTTTTCTTATGTTTTCTGAAGGGTTAAGTTTTTAAAAATCAATTCTCTCAATATACAATTGACTTAAAAGAGAAGTCCATTTTTAATGTACAGCTGAATAAATTTTGATAAAACATATAATCATCACAAGAAACAAGTGTAGAACATTTCCATCACTCCAGGAAGTTCTTTACCACTCTTTTCAGAAATATATCTATCTCTTACACTGGGCAACCATTTTTCTGTCACTATAGATTGGTTTTGCCTGTTTGAGAATATTATATAAGTGGAATTATAAAATATTTATTTTTGGGCTTCCTTTGATTAACATAATGCTTTTAAGATTCATTCATTTTCTTTTCTATATTAGTAGGCTTTTATTTTATTTTTTTTGCTTTTGTTTTCACTTCTCACTGTTGTGCAGTATTTCATTATTTGAATAGGCCAAAATTTCTTTATCCATTCACATGTTGGTAGACTTTTAGGTTCTTTCCAGGTTGGAAGTATTGTGAGTAAAGCTTCTAAAAACATTCCTTTGGAAGTTTAAATGTGTAAAAATATTTTCCTTTATTTCAAAATGTTTAGGAATGAAATCTTGTGTCATATAGTTAGTGTATTCTAACTTTCTAAGAAAATATCAACAGTTTCCAAGGTGGTTGAATCATCAGCAATGTGTGAGAATCTCATACATTGTTATTTCAATTTTTTTTTTAATTTAGCCATTCTCATGTATAGGTGGTGATATCATGTTTTTCTTAATTTATATTTACCAGATGACTTTGATGTTGACCATATTTCATTTACTTATTAGCTATTCATATATCTTCTTTTGTGACATCGCTATCCATCTTTTGTCAGTTTTTAACTGTTTTCTTATTGAGAGGTAATATCTCTTTGGGCTTCCCTGGAGCTCAGTGGTAAAGAATCATCCTCCCAATGCAGGAGATGTGGGTTCAGTCCCTGGGTCAGGAAGATCCCCTGGAGTAGCAAATGGCAACCCACTCCAGTATTCTTGCCTGGAAAATCCCATAGACAGAGGAGCCTGGTGGGCTACAGTCCATGGGGTTGCAAAGAGTCAGACACTAACACCCTGGCCTATATTTCTTTGAACTCCTTTCCCTATTCTTGTGTTTGTGTCTTCCCACCTACCTCAGCCAGTCACTGACTGAATGCCCCGTTGCCACTATCTAGAACCCCTCCATGCACTCAGTTCCAATTATTCTGCTCTTTGACCACCACATCCTTTCTTATTAAGCTAGCCCCTCCTGACAAGATTCTGACATCAACCCCAAAAGGATGCCAGTCCATTAATCCTACCAACATTTCATGCTCCTTCAGCCCCCTTATATATTTAACTCCCTCCTTTGTCCAGATAAATTCTATAGGAAATCACAACATTGTCTCACTCCCTTGTACATAACTTCAGTTTTTTAGTACCGCTCTCATTTTCTTGTGGCTCCAACCTGGTTAACTCTCATCACTCCTTTATCTTTTTCTGTTCCAGCGTGGGCTACCTGAGACCCTTTGAACTGAATGCACTTTCCCCAGATGTATATAAAGGTTGCTCTTTTTCCTTCTGTAACACTTGACAAAATGCTATTTCCTTCAGGCCTGCTCTTTCCCCTTTTAAAATATTGCAGCATCCCTCCCTCATACTTGAGTTTCTTATTCTCCTTTTTGTCCTGTTCTGCTATATTTTCCTTCATGATGGTTACCCTTTCTAATATGTTATCCTTCATTTCATTAATCTACTAATATCCCTTCTCTATCCTCTCTGATATAACATAAGATGTGATCTCTAGCTAGCATTGTCTGGAATTCTTGTTTGTTTGTTTTTCATGGAGGTATTCTCAGTTCTGAGAACAATGTTTGGTTCATAGAAGTAATTTAATAAATATGAAACCATATATTCAATAAATGAATGGACAGAATCAAATTGCCTCCAATAACTGGTGCTTGTAGCACAGCCAGTCCTTACCTGGGCACAAATGAGCCTTTCTCCTTCAAGATATTGTGAGAATTTTCAAGTGTTTTCCCAATGCTGAAATAACTCCTAAATGGAGGTATCAGTATTGAAATCTCATATATATATGGACTGCAAGTAGATCAAACCAGTCAATCCTAAAGGAAATCAATCCTAAATATTCATTGGAAGGACTGATGCTGAAGCTGAAGCTTCAGTACTTTGGCCACCTCATGCAAAGAGTTGACTCATTGGAAAAGACCCTGATGCTGGGAAGGATTGGGGGCAGGAGGAGAAGGGGACGACAGAGGATGAGATGGTTGGATGGCATCACTGACTCAATGGACATGAGTTTGAGAAACCTCTGGGAGATGGTGAAGGACAGGGAAGCCTGGCAAGCTGCAGTCCATCAGATCACAAAGAGGCTGACATGACTGAGTGATTGAACAATTATATATATAGGTAGATAGATATAGATATAAATTCTTTCCATTGGATTGTTTTGCCTCAGAGCAAATTTATTTTCATTTGATGCCTGAGAAAATATTTGTCCTACAGAAATTGTGATACATTTCTATAATAATGAAATAATACATTTCTCAAATTTCTATAATAGAGAATGGATAATGATACAAAATGATTCATTTCCAAGCTACTTTCAGAAAGAAGAAATAATTCTGTGAAATAAAAGTATGTATATTCTTTCCTAGGTAGGATGATTTGCTATAATTGCCCTGTTGGAATTTTAACAAGATCTTGGAAGCAAAGGGAATATGTTTTGAAATTAAAAAGAGTATTGTCTGTTATCATCTATAGCAAGATGCTTTGCTGTAGCAATTTACTTTGTTACACCATGTTCAACACAGTATCTGTAACACTATTACAGATATGGTATATAGATTATACAAGGCTCTGTACTCCAGGAAGTTCACATTCTTGAGCCTATGCATGTAGATGTCTTCTTTATGTATTTATGTTATGTAGTATATGTAAGGGTGATTACATAGCTGGTAGCAGTTTGATTTATGTTTAGCATAACTTCATATTCATTTTGTGAATTTCTCTCCACATTGCTAATTAAATCATCAATGGCTAGTCTAAAAGGTATTAAATCAGTGAGAAGTGTTCAAATATCTTATTAGACACTCAAAATAGTCAATTGTGCTAACTGAGGTGATTCATGTAGCACAATATTTTTTCTTATGAGTCTTAAAAAATCTTGATGGAATGTGTAGTAACCCACATATATTTCCTAAACCTTTGCAGATTTTCACCTTCCTGGCAGCATTTCTTCCTGCACAAAGTGAAATGGCATTTAATTTTAAAGTGCAAAATGAAGACCGCCAAATAACTTTCTCTTAATAATAAAGGAGGGAAAATTGGTAATATTTTCTCCAGTATTGTTTTACTGCTTGGTTAATGGATATAACCATGATGGCTAATTGCTTTCTAGAATGTAAAAAAAATTATTAGCAATCTTTTATCTTATTCTTTTCTAAAGTTAGGACTTCCTGGGTGGCTCAGTGGTAAAGAATCTGCCTGCAATACTGGAGATGTAGGAAACTGGGTTCTATTTCTGGGTCAGGAAGACCCCCTGGAGGAGGAAATGACAACTTGCTCCAGTGTTCTTGCCTGGAAAATCCTGTGGTCAGAGGAGGACTAAAATCCTTGTGGACTATATTCCATGGGGTTGCAAAGGCTCAGACTTGACTGATGGACTGAGCACTCACTTCCTAAAGAGAGATCAGTTCAACTCACCAGTTTCAGACATGAACTTCAGGGTAAGTAAGTGGTGGTAAGCTAATAGACCTTTTTTGAAAAATAAATAAATCCCATTTAGAACAATCATTGAGACTGAGGAAATTTGTTAATTTTGATCATCTCAAATTAATCGGATTGGCACTATATGAGACTTGAAGAATGGACTCAAATTTAACTTATTGGGTTAAACACTGGCTAATAATTCTAAAAGTATCTTTAGCAGTGAGAGAGTTTGAATTATGCCCATCCCCCCAATATATTGAAATCCTAATATCTAACACATGTGAATGTAACTTTATATGGCAAAAAAGAGATTTATCAGGTGTGATTAAATTAAGGATCTTAAGAGGAGATTGTCCTGTATTACCTGAGTGTGTGCTACATGAAATCAAATATCTCTTTATATGGGGAGAGAGAGAGATTAGACACAGAAAAGAAGACCATATGACCAAAGTAGATGAAAGCAGAGGCTGCACAGGCAGATAAAGATGGTTCTCTGCTTGCTTTGACGTTGGACGAATGGGCCATGATGTATGTCCCCATTTTTGCCTGCCGGTGTCACAACATCTAGTTACTGTCACCCATGAAGTGGTACTTTTGTTTTTTACTATGATAGGGAGAGATTGGGAGGACTATTCTTACTTGTGGAAAGCCTGATTTTACTACCGAAAATATCTAGAATGATTTTAATTCTGGTTTTAAGACTTCTCTGGAATTTTTTTTTTCCAGTTCTGAATATTTGACAGTGACTTGGTTCAGGATCAGCTACCTCAAAATATGACACTGGTGTTTTGAATATTTTAAAGCTCAAAGAGTTTGAGAAAACAGTAGAAGAAGGAAGGTCACCAGCCTCCTTTTTCTTTTCCCTTCTTTCCTGAAACAGGTCATGAAACCTTCTTGTGAGGGGCATCCTCTCTATACTCAGAAGGAAGGAGCATTCATATCCCAGAAGACCAAAGGATGCCAGAAAGAATCCTAACAAGTAGGCTTGCTTAGTTTCTCCAAGATTACTGCAATTCCTCCATACTACTCAACCTATCTCATTCCTCTACCACTGCCCAGGCTCATCAAATCTAGCATAAAAATACACATATCTGTTTCTTTGGGTCTTTATCTCCCTATTAATTTTCCTATGTTACATAAAATTTATCTTACGTAAACTTATATGCTTTTCTCCTGATCTGGCTTTGTCAGTTTAACTCTCAGACCCAGTCAGAGACACTAAGACGGTCAAGGAAAACTTTTTTCTTTCCTATGACAGTAAAGAGGGTGTTTGCTGTGACCAGTGCATTCTCTTGGCAGAACTCTATTAGCCTTTGCCCTGCTTCATTCTGTACTCCAAGGCCAAAGTTGCCTGCTACTCCAGGTGTTTCTTGACTTCTTACTTTTGCATTCCAGTCCCCTATAATGAAAAGGACATCTTTTTTTGGTGTTAGTTCTAGAAGGTCTTGTAGATCTTCATAGAACTGTTCAACTTCAGCTTCTTCAGCATTATTGGTTGGGGCATAGACTTGGATTACCATGATATTGAATGGTTTGCTTTGGAGACGAACAGAGATCATTCTGTCATTTTTGAGATTGCATCCAAGTAGTGCATTTCAGACTCCTTTGTCGACTATAATGGCTACTCCATTTCTTCTAAGGGATTCCTGCCCACAGTAGTAGATATAATGGTCATCAGAGTTAAATTCACCCATTCCAGTCCATCTTAGTTTGCTGGTTCCTGGAATGTTGATGTTCACTCTTGTCATTTCCTGTTTGACCACTTCCAATTTGCCTTGATTCATGGACCTAACATTCCAGGTTCCTATGCAATATAGCTCTTTACAGCATTGAACCTTTCCTCTGTCACCAGTCCCATCCACAACTGGGTTTCGTTTTTGCTTTGGGTCCATCCCTTCATTCTTTCTGGAGTTATTTCTCCACGGATCTCCAAATAACATATTGGGTACCTACCGACCTGGGGAGTTAATCTTTCAGTGTCCTATCTTTTTGCCTTTTCATGCTGTTCATGGGGTTCTCAAGGCAAGAATACTGAAGTGGTTTGCCATTCGCTTCTCCAGTGGACCACATTCTGTCAGATCTGTCCACCATGACCCGTCTGTCATCTATTTCTGCTTTATTGACTATGCCAAAGCCTTTGACTGTGTGGATCACAATAAACTGTGGAAAATTTTTCAAGAGATGGGACTACCAGACCAACTGACCTGCCTCTTGAGAAACCTGTATGCAGGTCAGGAGGCAACAGTTAGAACTGGACATGGAACAACGGACTGGTTCCAAATAGGAAAAGGAATATGTCAAGTCTGTATATAGTCACCCTGTAACTTATATGCCAAGTACATCATGAGAAACGCAGGGCTGGAGGAAGCACAAGCTGGAATCAAGATTGCTGGGAGAAATATCAATAACCTCAGATATGCAGATTATACCACCCTATGGCAGAAAGTGAAGAAGAACTGAAGAGCCTCTTGATGAAAGTGAAAGAGGAGAGTGAAAAAGTTGGCTTAAAGTTCAACATTCAGAAAACTAAGATCATGGCATCTGGTCTCATCACTTCATGGAAAATAGATGGGGAAACAGGGGAAACAGGGGCTGACTTTATTTTTCTGGGCTCCAAAATCACTGCAGATGGTGATTGCAGCCATGAAATTAAAAGATACTTACTCCTTGGAAGGAAAGTTATGACCAACCTAGATAGCATATTAAAAAGCAGAGACATTGCTTTGTCAACAAAAGTCTGTCTAGTCAAGTCTATGGTTTTTTCAGTAGTCATGTATGGATGTGAGAGTTGGACTATAAAGAAAACTGAGCACTGAAGAATTGATGCTTTTGAACTGTGATGTTGGAGAAGACTCTTGAGAGTCCCTTGGACTGCATGGAGATCCAACCAGTCCATTCTAAAGGAGATCAGTCCTGGGTGTTCATTGGAAGGACTGATGTTGAAGCTGAAACTCCAAAACTTTGGCCATCTGATGTGAAGAGCTGACTCATTTGAAAAGACCCTGATGCTGGGAAAGATTGAGGTCAGGAGGAGAAGGAGTCGACAGAGGATAAGATGGTTAGATGGCATCACAGACTCAATGGACATGGGTTTGGGTGGACTCCAGGAGTTGGTGATGGACAGGGAGGCCTGGCGTGCTGTGGTTCATGGAGTCGCAAAGAGTCAGACACGACTGAGCGACTGAACTGAACTGAACAAGAGTAAACAGCAAGAAGTATATGTAAATGTCTCACACTGGATAAAGTGCTATGACTCTTACTATGCACGCTTATTCATAAGAAATAAGAATGATAGAATATACCTGCTGCTGCTAAGTCGCTTCAGTCGTGTCCAACTCTGTGCGACCCCAGAGATGGAAGCCCACCAGGCTCCCCCATCCTTGGGATTCTCCAGGCAAGAACACTGGAGTGGGTTGCCATTTTCTTCTCCAATGCATGAAAGTGAAAAGTGAAAGGGAAGTCGCCCAATCATGTCCAACTCTTAGTGACCCCATGGACTACAGCCTACCAGGCTCCTCCATCCATGGGATTTTCCAGGCAAGAGTGCTGGAGTGGGGTGCCATTGCCTTCTCTGAAAATATACCTAATGTGCCTCAGAGTTAAGAACAATTTCATCATTCACCTTCTGTTTCCCAAGATTTTAATAGATCTTTAGTGTTGCTAATTATTTACACTTCCATTCATTATCTCTACGATTTCATTGTAAAAGTTCAATATTCAAGCAATATGCAAATAATGAAGCATGTATCATCATTTCTCAGCAGAAGTGAAAATAACCAAAGTACCTGTTCTCAGGACACTTCCATTTTATTCAAGCTAGGCAGACAGGAAGAAAACAAATAGAAGCCAGTGTGGAAGGAGCTTGTAAATACTATAAGGAAAAATAAGGCACAGTTTAATAGAGACTTCTCATTTTTCACCAAAATAAACATTGTACTCTTTTTACCTGAGAAAGTAGATGTACTGCACCAGGCAGCCTCCAGTTGAGGTCAAGTTTAGTTATATGATGGATTTTCATTCACTGAAATGTGGTCAGAAGTTACATGTATAGCATAAAAATACAAATTGAAATAAAAAACTGCTATACTCCTTTTTTTTCATGATTGTCATCTTCTGACTAGCATGGATGGTGATGACCCCAGTAACCTTGAAAGCTATATGAAAATCGTAGCCTAGATCCACTCAGCCTGAGATTCTGAGCAAAGATGTGAAGGAGAGTCATACCACTGTCATACCTCCATGCTCCCTGTTAAGTGGGCAAAATATCAACTTCTATTGTGTTCAAGTTATTAGGGAAATTAAAATATGCAGAAAGTCTTGTTCAGGCTTCAGAAGCAGGAGAACAGGCCTCTGACCAGGTTCTGACCTGCCTGGACACTGCCTGGATGCCGTGCCTGCCTGCAAGCACAGCAAGTCAAGCAGCACTTGAGATAAGAAAGGGAGTGGATCTTGGAATTCTTGAGCCTCTGAAGGTCTGGCCAACCCCTGGGGTCTAAGAAGTCTTATGATTCACTGCTGCTGTTGCTGCTAAGTCGCTTCAGTCGTGTCCGACTCTGTGCGACCCCATAGATGGCAGCCTACAATGCTCCCCCATCCCTGGGATTCTCCAGGCAAGAACACTGGAGTGGGTTGCCGTTTCCTTCTCCAATGTATGAAAGTGAAAAGTGAAAATGAAGTTGCTTGGTCGTGTCCGACTCTTCGCGACCCCATGGACTACAGCCTACCAGGCTCCTCTGCCCATAGGATTTTCCAGGCAAGAGTATTGGAGTGGGTTGCCATTGCCTTCTCCCACTGGTTGATCTGGGAGCTCCTTAATAGAAGAACTTAACTCTCAACTACCTCTGTATTCCTATAATATCCAGCAGAGTCTGGGATTTGAAGAGGGGGGGTGCAATTTGAAAATCCATTGTTTCCTATTGTTTAGAGGTGAAACAAATAGCAATATAAAAGTTAAAAGCACTGCATTTTTGTGGCCAGACTGATGATATCGGTATGTGGCCTGGGGTTATAAGCAGGAACTCCCCAAACCACAATTTGAAGTCTCACCCGTAGAATGGATGTGCCACTCCAGGACCCTTTCCTAATTGGGACTTCAGGTTGCTGTTAACAAGGGACTTCCCAGTGCTGTTCAAGCCTGCATGTAGGTTGTCTGTTCAATTTGGTCATGTATATACTGTTACTTCTTTCTATTGTTCCTTTTTCTTTTCTTTTAATGACTGTATATTGAAATTAAGTCACATAATCTTCTATTTAAAAACATAAAAATGATTAATTTGTGTGTAACAAGTGGTTTATTTTGTTAACGAATCCTTTGAACTTAAAATGAAAGTAAAACTTTTGGCAAAACATAAGTCTATGGGACATAAACATATATACATGGTATTTCACACAGGATAGCTAAAGAAGCCTCCCTAGAAAAGAAAGGCATAGTGCCCTAATGAATAGAGAGGCTAAGTCATGTGTCCATCAAAAGCAAAGTATGACTGCCAAATCAAAATATAATTGCAAAGAATTGGAGGCAGAAGTATTTTTGTTTTTGAGAAAGAGCAAGAATATTTGTGCTAGAGCACAAGCCCCAGGTGGGAGCAAATGAGGTCAGAGATGCATGTATTATGGTACCATGTCATATAAAGCCTTAAAGACCAGGATTAACTTTATGAATTTTACTCTGTGTGAGATGGAGAGCCAGCTATGTAACATGATCTAATTACATGCAAAAATCCTATCTTTTGTGTTGATAATTGAATATATAATGCAACAATTAAGTAGAAGAGTATTCTATTGAATAATATAAGCATTTAATAATATATTTTCCCTGATAACCAGTGCTTTAGCCACATTCAATAAATTTTAATGTGTCTTTTTCCTTTTCATTCAATACAAACATTTAAAAAATTTCCCAGGCATTTCCTCTCCTCTTTGGCATGTGCCTGCATAGAAGTGTGTTGATCATTTGCTAAATATATGATGGGGTTTCCAGATAGCTTTCTGTTATTGATTTTAGTTCCATACATTGTTGTCTGAGATTAATCCTTTGTATGACTTCTATTTCTAAAAATCTAAGAGCTGTTCTACAACCCAGAAAACTTGCCTACCTTAGTGCAAGTTTCATATGCACCTGTTAGGAATGTCTTCTGTTTTTATGTGGACTATACAATTTTGAAGTTTGTAGATAGGTTTTTTTAGGTGTCCTATCCCTTGCTGATTTTCCATCTATTCTTTTGATCAATTCCTGAAAGAAGAATATTGAAGTCTCAATTATGATTGTAGATATTTCTTTCATTTTTCCTTTTTATTCTATCAGATTTCTTTCATGTATTTCGAAGCTCAGCTTTTACATGTATGTGCATTGAGGATTTTCAAATGATCTTAGATAACTGACTACTTTTTCATACTGTAATGTCCCTCTTTATCCTTGACAATGTTCCTTGTTTGGAATTCTGTTTCATCTTATATTAATAGAGGCATTTCAGCTTTAATTAACATGCACATGCATATTAATTGGAAATTTGATGAATTTGGGGGCTAATCAAGGAAAAAGATACAACCATGAGGTAACATTTTGACAGGTTTGTATTTTGTGGGGACAGGAAGGCCCTTCACAGCAGGAGTCTGTCCAGAGGCTCTTGTGAGGTTGTTCCTCAGAAAAGGAAGAGAACAAGAGAACTCCCAGGAGAGGCAGAGGACTTATATGTCTAGTGATGGCGTGTCAGAGGGCTGCAGGAGGGCAACAGTGGTTTGGGGTCTTTATGGTTTGGTCTTATCCTGTGTGTTGCTAGATGTGCGGTTTTATGAGTATGCAAAACAGGCAAGCTCCAAATGGCTAAAAATCTGCTTGTTTGGGCTCTCTTAAAAGTAATTGGATGTGCAAATATTTTAGTTTGGCACTAGATGGCCTTTGAGCAAATGGGTCACAGCCTGCAATGAAGAAATAAATAACCTAGAAGTCAATATACTGAAGCCATCTTTTTGTCTCATTTATAAAACAACTCATCCCTGGTCCCAAGTTGTTTTATCATCTAAAGTGTATGTTGTTTTATAGTGTTTGAATATGGAGCCAGTGATAAATCATTCCCAACACCCAGAATCCTATAAGATGCAAACTAAGATTTTCAAGCTCGGTCACAGTCAATCTGCCCTTTTTAGTGGGGAAAGCTTGGAGGATCGATCAAAAAAAGGAAGGACTTTGATTTGTTCCATCTGTTCAGTCAGCAGAGTGATGCTGTGGCCCTTTTGGTGCATGGTGTTCACCACCTGCAAAATCGGTGATTATTTTCTGCCCACGTGAGGCTAGATGTGTCAAAGGTACAGAGACCGTATTTCTCATCTGGTTCTTGAACAGATCCTTCAGGGCAGACTGGAACTCACGGTGAAACGGAAGACATGTTTTCTCTTCAAGGGAGAATTTGCCTCTCTTTCTTGACCTTTCTGCCTTTTCTGTTTTTATTACTTTGTGTGTGGTAACCAGCAAGGAAGATAAGTGATCCCAGTCCCCCTGTAAAGATGTGTGTTAGTTGCTCAGCCATGTCCAACTCTTTGTAACCCCATGGACTGTAGCCAGCCAGGCTCCTCTGTCCATGGAATTCTGCAGGCAAGAACACTGAAGTGGGTTGCCATTCCCTTCTCCAGGGGATCTTCCTGACCCAGGGATTAAACCCAGGACTCCTGCATTGCAGGCAGATTCTTTACTGTCTGAGCCACCAGGGAAGCCCTGTAGTAATATCATGCTGCTTTTTTTCTCTAAATGGATAAGGGCTCTACCCCAAGGTTCTCTTTCTGTCTCCTCTAACTGACACTTCCATCTTACCTCCCCAGGAGTTTGGACTCCATCCTCCTCTGTGGGAGGCACCTTCATGAGGAGCAGCTGTGAGCAGCATACAGTACAAGGCTGCTGGTTTGCAGCATTGCTGAAGGATGATAGCCATCTCCTCTGGAGTCTGGGAAGAGGCAGGAATATAAGCATTCTTGCCTTTAATCCCTTTTGTTGTTCAGACTCTTTGCAATCCCATGGACTGCAGCACACCAGGCCTCTCTGTCCTTCACCATCTCCCGGAACTTGCTCAAACTCATGTCCATTGATTCAGTGATGCCATCCAACCATCTCATCCTCTGTTGTCCCCTTCTCCTCCTGCCTTTAATCTTTCCCAGCATCAGGGGCTTTTCCAATGAGTCAGCTCATCACATCAGGTGGCCAAAGTATTTGAGCTTCAGCATCAGTCCTTCCAATGAATATTCAGGGTTGATTTCCTTTAGGATTGAATGGTTTGATCTCCTTTAAACAATGCTTTGCCTGGTTCAGCCCAAGGAGGAGGGTCTTGATATTCTTCTGGAGAGGAGCTCTGTCCCTAACAGTAGGTCCAAGAAAGATAGTAGCAAAGCCATGTTAGCTGTTTACAAAGACGTCTCTCCTAGCTGTGCTTTGCAGATGACCTTGACCTTGCTGTCTCTGCCTTAGAGGCTCCTTAATCTGCCATTGCAGTTCTTAGGGCCGTGACATCCTCACCTCAGAGAACTGCCTCAAACTGCCGAAAGGAACTTGTCCTGCCATAGCCTATTAGGAGGTCAGGGACAGCGGTCTTATGATGTCCAGTAGCTGCCTGGTGGCAATCCATAAAGCAAAGTCCACTGTGGGCAGTTTGAAATTGCTTCAAAAGGCAAAGGTAAAAACAGTCTGGGAAAGTTAACTGTTGATAAAATCAGGAATATGTGAAATAACATTCTAATAGCAATAATGATTAAAATATGTGATGAGTTTTCTTTGCAGGAAACTTGTCAGGAAGTTGTAGAGAGGTTCATTATTCTGCTAGAAGCTTAATCAAAGTTACCTGAAAAAAAAGTTCTTTACAATACCAACTCTAGGAATTTACATAATATAATTTATATCAGAATTCAAATTATGTCATCATGTAACATCTGTGAAAAGGACAATTGCAATACACATACAAAAAGAGTAAAAGATTGCTCCTTATATTGTTTTTCCTTAATGTTGGCTTTATAGTGTTTTTGCTGTTTCTTCTATTTTTACTACTTAATCATTTTATAGTAAATAACACTTCTTTTATAAATAGTGAGTCCTGAAAGATACAAAATGTGAGGTTATCCTGTCTTACTGACTCAATGGTTATTTGTAACATGTTATATACACACACACATCCATAAATAAATATGTTTGTTCTACTTGCTTTGAGTATTATGCCAAAAGAATGTACTTATATATAACGAGTTCAGTGAAATAAATTATACATGTTATAAATTCTTTTGAAGTTAAGAAATCTTTTGCAAATGTGAATCTGTGACCAAAGTAACGAATACTTACAATTGTATTTACTAAGTACTGAGTCTAGTCCGTGTATTTCATTTTCACAGCAACCCTGTGATGTAGGTACTATTTTCTTTCCTTTGACACAGATGGTGAAACTGAAGAATTTAGAGAAACAGAGAACTTAGATGAAACAAAGAATTAGAATAACTTGCTCAAGATCATATGACTATAGAACAGTGGATCTGTTTTCAGAGTTAGTCTCTTTAGAGTATCTGTGATTTTAATCATTGTTCCAAATTATCTCCCTATAACAAACATAACGACTGTGAACATTGGTATTGCTATTAATAGACTTATAAATACTTTCATATAAATAATCTCTTTTAATTCTATTACTTCATTTATTGATATTTTAAAATCAAAATATACTTTCGAGTTACTTGTTACATCTACTCCATGTACTGTTACTTGAGAATATCAACATCTACTATTGATAACCATGTATTTTGCAAATCTTTGGGGTATTTATAATTGTGGGGGAAAAATGAACTTTATTCTATGCTTTTAAGTGATTTGGCCAGTCCAAGGATTAGATTGACGTGAGACAGATTAACAGGAGAAAATCAAACAAAAGTTGAAAAACATATTCACGTGGCAGAGACCCAGGAAAACTGAATAACTTGCCAAAATGATTGAAATCCTCACTTTCACAGCTATCTTCAGCTAAAGACAAAAGAGGATGTTGAGGGCAATGGTTTAGAGACTTCAGAGGGGAAAGCGAATGTGAATTTGAAAGTTGTTCAGTCGTGTCCGGCTCTTGGCGACCCCATGGACTATACAGTCCATGGAATTCTCCAGGCTAGAATACTGGAGCAGGTGGCCTTTCCCTTCTCCAGGGGACATTCCCAACCCAGGGATAGAACCCAGGTCTCCCACATTGCAGCCAGATTCTTTACCAGCTGAGCCAGGAGGGGAAGAAGGCAATTTACCTAGAGATGGAAAAACAAATGATTGGTAAATAAGTGTTTGTGGGGCCATGCCAAGACTACGGGGCCCAGAGTGGACTCTGATCTCTAGGCTTTGACTAGAGATTCTCCAGCACATATAGCCTGTGTTCCTTGCAGATATCTCTGGTAATAGCTCTATTTATCTATAACAAGCCTTCCACCCAAATTATTTTAGTCAATGAGGGGGAAGGTCAAAGTTTCTTCCTGAGTCCTTTGACTTTGTTTTTTTAAGCTCAAAATAATTCATGTGCCAAAGAAACATTTTGGGGTGGCAAATTTTGTTCCCCTACACAATATTATAAATCATAATCACAGTATTCTGAAGGCCAAAAAGCAATGTCCTCATTTTACCGATAAGCCTGAGATTCAGAATGTTAAGGAAATTTTCCAAAAGCTCACAGCTAACTAAGTGGAATAGCTGAGACATAAACTCAATATTTGTGAATCTGGTTTCAGTCTTAACACTGTATCTCAAAATTATCCAGGTTTCATCCTTTAAAAAGAAAAAGTATTCAGCTGAGATTACCTTTTGATCATCAGTGCTCTCTGGCTCAGGGGAAACATAACCATTATCATCAAATGTAAATTCCAAGAGTAATTCTCTCCTTTTACCATCCTCTTCTTGCCTTCCACCATGAAGTTGTAGTCCAGAAAATATAATGCACATGCCAAAGCAAATTTTTTAAAATATCTCTACATTTCCTCACTCTTATTCCAATTGCCCTTTTAAGGTAATGTTCATACACTCTCTAGACACCATATTAGGTATTTCTTCTGACATTTAGTATTGAGTAGCAATCTCTACTGCAGTTCAGTCCTTGAGAAATTGTCAATAATCTGTGTTTTTAAATACTATCATGTTTATGCTGAGTATGTGAATATGAACATTTTAGAAATCACTTGGACTTTAGTGTTTCCATTTATTTATTTTTTAAATTATAAACCATTCTCATGTGAAAGAAAGATTAAGCACCAATTTGAAAGAGTTCTAGTAAGCTATTTATTCTCCCATTACAGTGTGCAGCCATGTGCGACTGTAACTTTTGGGTTCAAGCTCCCAGAGAACACTTGATAATTGAATTCATGCTTATCAAATTGATGTTTGAAAAATTTAGTGCTATGAGATTGATTTTTTTTTAAGGAGTACATACAGATATATTAAAGTCCCAGGTGGAACCAAGCATGTTAAAAAAAACAGCTCTGGTGTCAAAACTTAACTTACTATACATGGGTATGAAACTTCTGGATTTGAAAAATCTACATTAAATACTGGTCTAGATATATATGACATTTCTACAAATAGAGTATGTATGTATATTATTTTTCTTAAAAAAATCCCTTTACTGTTTCACCTTACTAACAAGAAAAAGGAAAAGGAAAAAGAAGAAAGAAAAAAAATAACAGCTACATGTCTATAAAATAAAGTCCAGGACATCTTCATAAATTGAATCTTTGTAGATAACCAAGAAATGGACTCTATATTACCTTTTAATACAGCATAACATAGTTTTAAGCATATGGATTCGAGAGACAAACTATCCAATTATTAAGCCCTGTTCAACCACTTATTAACTATATTATTGGAATATTTTCTGTGCTGTTTCCATCTCCTATAAAATAGGATTAATAAAAGTATCTCATATTTTTCAATAAGATTAATGAAAAATGTGCAAAATACTTAAAACTTTTCATGGCATATAATTAACACTATATTTGCTTTCTTAACTCTTTTTCACTAAGTTGTTTGAAGCCACAAATTATACCCCAAATTTACATAAATAGATTCACAATTATGTTAGTGAGAAAGGAAAATCTGTGCCATTTATAAAAATCAAAGATAAGTCAACAATATGTACTACCATTTCTTCTATTCCGCATATAGGTGGAATAGCACACATAGGTGCTTCCCATTAAAGTAAGAAAAACTTTTTTTATATTAAAATATATAAGGATTAGAAAGAAATAAACTGTAGGTTTTCACAGATGATACAGATTTAAAGTAAATATTGCATTGTCAACTCCATTTATATGTCCATAAGCAGCATAAATAGAAATTTAAATATTTTTTAAAAATATCATCTATAATGAATAACAAAATTCAAGTTAACCAGGAATAAATCTAACATATTTTCAAGACCTATATCTTCACAATTAGAAAAATTATTGACTTTTATGAGAACATAAATATTTGTGGGTGTGAAGATTAAATATTAACAAGATGTCAATTCTCTTTATGAGTAATTCAAGATGGAGCCATTATCAATAAAAACTCCAAAGAATTTTGTGAAGAACTTTTCAGCTTGATTTAATGATTACATATTGTAGGAAAGGCCTCAAAATAGTCAACACATTCTTAAAGGAGAAAGATTATATAGTGGTATTACTAAAATGTTCAACTTATTTAAAAAAACCATTAATCATGAAAGAGGATTAAAAGTATTTTGCTGTTAACATGTGAAGAACAGGAGTAGGAATGGTCATTCATTCACTTTCTTGCCCTGTGGCTTTATCCAGCTCTTATAGTGTTCTACAGGACACTGAATCACTCTAGTAATGTCAGTATGTTGATTGGACTTGGTGAACAGAAAGTGATAGGCACCTTAGATGCCTGTAAGTGTGCCAAACAATGAATTGTTTGAAGTTTTTGGGTGTCTCTGGTCTAGGGCATACAAGTGGCCACGAGTGGCACTCCCTATCATAAAGAAAATTCTTGGTGAACTTTAGATTTTGGAAGCAGTCTATACCACAGTAGGAGATACTATTACAACCTACTTATCATGTGACTGAGAAGTCTGACAGTTTCAAATCACAGAGAAAAAAGAATCTTGTAGCAGGCTCAAGTTGCAGTGCAAGATGCCTTCTATTTGAGCCATGTGTGTGTGTTCAGTTGCTTCAGTCATATCCAACTCTTTGCAACCCTATGAATTGTAGTCTGCCAGGCTCCTCTGTCCATGGGATTCTTCAGACAAGAATACTGGAATGGGTTGTCATGCCCTCCTCCAGGGGATCTTCCCAACCCAGGGATCAAACCTGTGTCTCCTGACTGCAGGCAGATTCCTTACAGCTGAGCCACCAGGGAAACCCCCTATTTATGCCTTATGTCCCAAGAAACCAGTGGTATTAGAGACATTGTGAATATAGATGATGTGTGATGTCTCTGGTAGACCCAATAGCAGATTTCCAGTAAGGTTGTGGAGAAAGGGAATGCCATTTGTGACAAAACAACAAAAGAAAAAACAGCAAAACAAAACTACTCTCTTTGGTAGAAAAACCCCTGGCATGATCTGGGTTTCTGACCATGGATTCTGCATTTGGAGTTGGGTGTTGTTAGATCTATTGAACATAGAGTCACCAGAACAAATAAGCAAGCAATTGTACAGTGGAGATGGTATAGTGAGAATTGAACTTGATAAGATTCAGAAGGCATAAATAAAATTACGTTATTTTTGTGGCCCAGATTTTCATAATACTTATCCATATTTCATTGATATTCTCTTTCAACTCACACCTATGGCTCATGGGGTTTTTCTACACCTAGACTGCTTCCAAGATAAATCGGCCCAACATGCTGGTACTAGCTGAAAAGAGACTGCTGGCACATACCGAGCAAGAGTGGCTCTTTAGGACAGTGGTAAAAGGAATGCCTCTCAGCACAACTGTGAGTAATAATCTTGTTATTAAATTCATATGGGTTGAGATGTGGTTTGGAGTATGGAATGACTTGAATAGATTTTCAGGGGTCTGGGAAAAGTATTAGAAGAATGGAGACAAGGAAAGCTGAGAAAGAAGCATCAAATTGCAAACATCGCAGAGGAAGCACTATCCAATTAGGTGAAAAGAACGACTCAACCTCTTTCCTGGTGACATAAATAACGGCATGATGGGCCTATGAAAGGGGTAGCCATGGAGCTGAGTGTACTTCTGAAACTCTCTTAGCTGATTTTCTGCCCTGTAATAGCTGTGACAAACAATTGCAGCCACCACATTACAAAGCCAAAGAACAAAGGCTTAGAATCCCTGAGGAGAGTTGTTGGTTACCCTACAGTGTCTGTAACATGAAAGATAAGTTTTTTTTTTTCCCCCAACAAACTCTCTTGTGTGCAAAAAATGTGATTTGGCACCACTTGTGACAGATAGGGTTTTATGCAGGTCAGTTCAGTTCACTCACTCCATCGTGTCTGACTCTTTGCGACCCCATGGACTGAAGCACGCCAGGCTTCCCTGTCCATCACCAACTCCTGGAGTCTACTCAAACTCATGTCCATCGCGTTGGTGATGCCATTCAACTATCTCATCCTCTGGTATGAGTAAATTTGAATGGTGGAAGAAGTGGGCTGCATTGGATATTTCTTGTGTGCTGTTTGAGATTCTCTTACCTTTCATCACTACTGTGACAAACAGTTTGGTGCAGTTTTCAACCAGTTTTGCTCAGGTGCAATCTGATAGTGCTCTGCTAACTGTTGCTTCAGGTATGTTTGGCTTCCTACCATAGGGCTCATCTATGGGTGACCCATGGGAACACTTTTGGCATCTTTCATGTGCAACTCATGGAGCATGATTAATCTCTACAGGGCAACCCTTGACCAATAACTATGGAAGCTAAGAGTTAAATGCTTCCTTTTTTCCCCCATAGCTACAAATATATTAGATGCTTTTTAATAAAGCTTCTCACAAGCTGTTGGAAGATGAAACAATCAATTATGTATGGATGGCAATCTCAGTAGCTCATCCCTCTTATGTTACCTTCTTTGCTTCATTTTCTCTATCCTTCATTTCCACAATCTGGCATCATATTATAGTCTCAAGTAAACTTCTTGTTCATAAGCCTTAACCTTAGGTTCTACTATTACAGACAGGGCAACAATGTAATAAAATAACATTTGCAAAGCTATAAGTTGAACACAGATGAAAAAAATTATTTTTCTAGTTTATTGAGCTTAACATTTACTTGGTCACTCAAAAATCATTTATTAATCAAATATATATGTGTGTGCTGTTGCTTCAGTTATGTCTGACTCTATGCTACCCTACGGACTGTAGCCTGCCAGGCTCCTCTGTCCATAGGGATTCCCTAGGGAAGAATATTGGAGTGGGCTTCCATGCCCTTTTCCCGGGGATCTTCTTGACCCAGAGATCAAACCCATGTCTCATATCTCCTGAATTGGCAGGTGTGTTCTTTACCACTAGTACCTCCTGGGAAGCCCAATCAAATGTATGTATGTGTGTAAATATGAATGTGTGTACATACACATGGACTTCCCTGGTGGTTTAGGGGTAAAGAATCACTCTGCTAATTCAAAAGACGTGGGTTTCATCCCTGGGTTATGAAAATCCTCTGAAGAAGGAAATGGCAACACCCTCTAGTATTCTTGCCTGGGAAATTCCATGTACAGAGGAGCTTGGAGGGCTATAATCCTTGGGGTCACAAAGAATTTGACACGACTTAACAACTAAACAAAAACATACATACACACACACATGCATACACACTTAATCTAATTTACTGGTTTAGGGGAACAATTTCAAAAATAAAAGGAGAGTATGTTCTCAGAAGCTTAATAGAAGTCTGATCCAATACATAAAACTTTAATTCAAGAACAAGAAAGTGAGAGTTGCAGACATTTTCTTTATGTTTTTTTTTGCATATACGCTCTTTTTATTTTCCTTTAGATAAGTTCACCTGCAATCTGTAGGCTACTTATAATTAGTTTTTAAAAATACTAGCATATATTTGTGGTAGATCTAGTATAAATTTTGCCCAACTTAAAATCAGATATATTCTTAGCATTCCTTTTGTTCTTCATTACTATGTCATGGTTATTTGTTCATTATACTGAGGCACACTTAAGGTCCAGAAATTAATCTTATAAGTGGGTTACCACTAAAGATGATTTTTAAAGTTTTGTAGTTATTACTGTTTTACTATGTTAAAAGCAATTTTATTATTAAGGAAGTTGAATTTTGAGTGTATACATTTTGTATTTTCTAAATACCTTATTCTTTGAGACATCACATACCCGAGAAGCACCATTGTCCAAAATGACAAAAATAAAATCAAATGAAGAAAGAAACAAAAACCACTTAATAACCAAAGCTAATATTGTAACATGCAAATAGAGCTAAGATTATTTTATCATATGAGAACTAAAATGATTACATTAATATATTGATTCTGAAATTGTAAGTAATTTTCATTCATAAATTACAGAAGAAAAATAAACATGATTCTAATACATACATTTGTAATATACAATTTGAGAGTTTAATACATGAGAAAATGAAAAGGAATCTCACTTATTCAATATCATGGGAGATTCATAAGGCTTACATAATCTTTCCAGATAACATAATTTATTCATTTTAAGTGTGGAATAATCTTAATATAAACGTTAAAATATTATTTAAAAACATATCCCTCATATTTCAATATTTATTGAAGGAAGTATGTCAAACATACTTTGAACTTTTGTTTTTCTTCTGACACATCAATTTTTTTAACCACTTTCACTCTCATTGTGCATGCACATTCATTCTCATTGCCACCATTTAATTCACACTCTAAAATTACTAACTGCAATATCGTGTGTAATTTTTCTTGTTCATCTCTCTGTGTTCACCTTCATTAATATTTACCATCTTCAAAACCGTATAGCATATGCAGCAGTTTTTATGTTTAACTCAATGATATTTTGTATTGCTTATAGTATTTTATGCATATTAATTTTGACTCTTGAATATACAACTACATCATAAACTCCTTGAAAGAAAAGGTAAGAGCAGCTTTTTTAAAATCAGCACTCTATTTTTAAATCTTAGAAAAATATTGAATATATGCCTCTGTAAAAAAAAAAAAAGCTATTTTTGTGTTTAAATTCAATGATGGTTATTTGAAAAATTGTGTACTAGTTTCACTTGAATGGTTTCAAACGTTGTAAAACCACAGAGTCCCTGATATAATGAAATTTACCTTAAATAAGAAAAATGTAAGAATGGTTTCCATAGTTAAAATATATTGGGGGTAGCAAAACCACACAACTTTTCTTTGCTTCCAACTAGATGACCTTTGATGTATGTGATTTTTAAAATATCTTTCCTATAATATTTCATCTTGTCAAATTCTTGTATTTACTGATCGATTGTTTCATAATATAAAAATGTCAAAATATAAAAATATTTTCCTATAATTAATATTTTAATAATTTACCAGTCATATAAGCTGTGTGTTTCAACTATATTTAAAGATGTGCTTTGGGTAGTTTAAGAGATCAGAAATAACATAGTCATTCATTCAGCAAATATTTATTAAACACTTTCTATGTATTATATAGGTACTGGAAATAAAATGATAAAAAGAACAAAACATGTAGAGTCCCCGCTCTCAGGCATTTTGAGTTTTGGTGGTAAAACAAATGCAATCACACACTTAGGTCAAGAATAGTTAGGAGTATGAAGAAAAAATGAAGTGAGGTAAGACTGAGAGAAATGAAGAAGATTGAGTGGCATTATATTTAGTAGTATGCTGCTACTGCTGCTGCTGCTAAGTTGCTTCAGTTGTGTCCGACTCTGTGCCACCCCATAGACGGCAGCCCACCAGGCTCACCCGTCTCTGGGATTTTCCAGGCAAGAACACTGGAGTGGGTTGCCATTTCCTTCTCCAATGCAGGAAAGTGAAAAGTGAAAGTGAAGTCGCTCAGTTGCGTCTGACTCTTAGCGACCCCGTGGACTGCAGCCTACCAGGCTCCTCCATCCATGGGATTTTCCAGGCAAGAGTACTAGAGTGGGGTGCCATCGCCTTCTTCATTTAATAGTATGGTTAAGTGCAATTCCTCTGTAAAGGTTAATTGAGCAGATACAGGAAGATGGCAAGATGAAATGTAGTCTGTGTATTTCAGAAGTTGATTTATTTCTCTGTTCTTGAGCAGGGTTGTCTGCTAAGTTATATATTTAGTGGAGGCCATTTTATTATAATCATATCTTTGATGATTCTAAGAGTCTCCTCAATTCCTGTCTGCTCTCCAAGTTAAAGTGGAAAAATACTTAGGACTCATGAGTATCCACTTATCTGGCTGTGGAAAGATATGAGAAAGCTATTTCTGTGTAAAGCACCACAGTTCTAACAGAGAAGTGACTATGTGAAGCTCCAGGATTGAAATATAGCATAATTAATTATTTGTTCATTGTTGTTGTTGTTGTTAAGTTGCTCAGTCCTGTCCAACTCATTGAAATCCCATGAACTGCATGGTTTGAACTGCAGCATGCCAGGCTTCCCTGTCCTCCACTATTCCTGGAGTTTGCTCAAATTCATGTCAATTGGGTCAGTGATACCATCCAACTATCTCATCCTCTGTTGTCACCTTTTACCCTTGCCTTTGAATTTTCCCAGCATCATGGCCTTTTCTAATGTCAGTGCTTTGTATCAGGTGGCCAAAGTATTGGAGCTTCAGCTTCAGCATCAGTCCTTCCAATAAATATTCAGGGTTGATTTCCTTTAGAATTGACTCGTTTGATCTCTTGCTGTCCAAAGGACTCTCAAGAGTCTTCTCCAGTATGACAATTCAAAGATATCAATTGTTTGGTGCTCTGTCTTTTTTATTGTCCAGCTCTCACATCCATATATGACTACTGGAAAAGCCATAGCTTTGACTATAGGGACCTTTGCTAGCAAAGTAATATCTCTGCTTTTTTTTTTTTATCTCTGCTTTTTAATATGCTGTCTAGGTTTGTCATAGCTTTTCTTCCTAGGAGCAAGCATCTATTAGTTTCATGGCTACAGTTATTGTCCACAGTGATTTAGGAGCCTAAGAAAATAAAGTCTGTCACTGTTTCCATTGTTTCCCTGTCTATTTGCCATGAAGTGATAGGATCAGATGCCATGATCTTCATTTATTGAATGTTGAGTTTTAAGCCAGCTTTTTTTTACTCAAAATTGAAGAACAATATTAACTAGATATGATGAGTAAACAACAAACATTTTTCTTTGTTATTGGAGTAAGAACTTAAGGGCTTCCCGGGTGGCTCAGTTGTAAAGAATCTGCATGCAAGTGCAGAAGATACAGGTTTGATCCCTGGTCCGGGAAGGCCCCTTATGCCGCGGAGCAACTAAGCCCATGGACCACAAATATTGAACCTATACTCTAGGGCCCAGGAACCACAACTATTGAGCCCATATGCCACAACTGCTGAAGTCTGTGCCCCCTAGATTCTGTGCTCCACAACAAGAGAAGCTGGGCCCAGCAACTACAGAACAGCTCTGGCTTGCCCCAACTTGAGAAAATTCCATGCAGCAATGATCTCCCAGCACAACCATAAATAAATCAATAAATAAAATGTAAAAAAAATTAGAATGAGAACTTAAGCATCTATATTAGTTTATATTTTCCTCTCAAGGGTGCCATAATGATTCACTGTCACCATGGATGAAGCTTTGAATAAACTGAGTATTGAAGAATTTGAAGTCTGGCTCAAACATAATAACAGTAGCTTACATTTATAAGCAATCATTCTCTAAGCAACTCAAAACTTTTTATGAATCTTTGTCCTTCGTCCATACAACTTGGAGAAAAATTTAAAACGCCATGACCACAGTCCGTCCTCAGGGACTAAAGGTAAGGCAGCCAGATTAGCTGCCTTGCTGCAGATCAGTCAACCTCAGAGCAGAGCCGAGAAAAGAATGCACCTACTGACTTTTTCCGAGGAGCTAGTTTCAAAATCTTGCTCCACTGAAAGGAGAGTGTGATTTTGTCATTACCAGAGGCAGAAAGATAAAAATAAAAAATTGCTTATGTCAAAATCTTGCCACCTTTAGAAAGGTTAACTTTCTCATGGTTCACAAAGTAGGCTTTTGCTTTGTTTTTATAAAGGAATCCAGAAATTATAATAAAGCTTGGAGAAACCATTGATTTTTCTTTTTATTGCTAATATATCAATGTCAATATTTTCTGTAGAGTAGATGCAGAATTAAACTGGATGTTGTTTATTAAAAAAAACTGCCACTCCAGTCTGTAAAGTGGCCACTAGATTAATTTAACAAAGTTTATTGAAACCTACTTAGTAGGTATGGAATATGAATATGTATCAGGAGTGATAACGATTTTATAAAAGATTTTGTTCCTTGTTCTACTTAAAAGGAACTTCTAGCATAGTCAGAGTAATCAACACATCTATACAGCACATTGCTAATGCCATATTAATATCATATGCAAAGTACTGCCCTACCTCAGTAGAGGGAAATCACTCATTAATTGGTTTTAGCAAATGTCTCATGAAATGTTACTTGAAACTTGAGCAAATGTCTCATGAAATACTACTTGAAACTTGGATTTTGATAGGCAGATATAAGGGATAGTAGGGACTACAAGAGCAAAAGCATATTGTGTAGTCACCCATGGATAGAGCCTGAACCCTAACAGTTTGTGCTGTGAGCAGGACGTCTAGGTGATGACCACCATTACTGAACATCTTTCTTCTCAAGCTTGCTTTGTTAACCAGCTCTGCTTTCTGCCTTCTAGAGAACATGCATTTCCAACTAAAACTTGTTGGCTGCAGTGCTATTGAGCTGTGTTGCTGCTGTTGGCGCCCTTGCACTTTGACCGGTGTTCCCTAGTGCTGCTTTGTGCTGCATCTGCCTAACGTACCCAACCTTCGTTACAGATTTAGCTGATCAAGTCATAAATTTCAGTAATTGGTGTTTAGGAAGAGGAATATATGCTTGGAGCCCTGGGTTGCTTAACTCTAACTGTGCTCATCTGTGTGTCTCAGAATTGTATATCTCAACTTTAGTATAAGGAACAACTGATACTAGGCTTAGAGGAGTGAAACTTATCCTGTGACCACTGGATGTGTGTCTCATTCAGGCATTCTGAGTTTTCTGCAGAACACTCAGGAAAAAGTAACCATGTAATATATGGGCACATCAGGTGTAAGAACAAGGAAGTATTTAGTTACCATATGGTATGACAGCCATACTCCTAAAATAGCTGGCTCCCTAGGACTCTACAGAATGTGTTTGCTGACGCTGCTGCCTATGCCTCTGTTGCCAACACACAACATATAGTATATAAAATTCTTGAGATTTTCCAGATATACACATATCCGAAGGATAACTGGAAGATAGGAGTACATACAAGCGTGGAATAGGAAATAAGAGTAATAATAATGATGGCAGTGACAGAGATAGAAATTGATATCAGTGGTGAACAGTGTGCCAAGGACCAGAAAACTACTATAAAATCATCAGTGATCCTTTAAGACTAGACTTAGGGCTTAAGATATTAGCAAGGAACATTGAGCTATTGAAATTTCTGAGCAGAGCTAAGTTTTAGAAACATTAATATGATTGTGCTGTAATACTATCACAGACCTTGTAGTCAATCAATTGATCCATTATTTTTAATTATATTTGTTAAAAATAATTATATATCAGGTTTTATTTATTTTTTTCTAATTTTATTTTATTTTTAAACTTTACATAATTGTATTAGTTTTGCCAAATATCAAAATGAATCCACCACAGGTATACATGTGTTCCCCATCCCGAACCCTCCTCCCTCCTCCCTCCCCATACCATCCCTCTGGGCCGTCCCAGTGCACCAGCCCCAAGCATCCAGCATCGTGCATCGAACCTGGACTGGCAACTCGTTTCCTACATGATATTTTACATGTTTCAATGCCATTCTCCCAAATCTTCCCACCCTCTCCCTCTCCCACAGAGTCCATAAGACTGTTCTATACATCAGTGTCTCTTTTGCTGTCTCGTACACTGGGTTATTGTTACCATCTTTCTAAATTCCATATATATGCGTTAGTATACTGTATTTCTGTTTTTCCTTCTGGCTTACTTCACTCTGTAAAATAGGCTCCAGTTTAATCCACCTCATTAGAACTGATTCAAATGTATTCTTTTTAATGGCTGAGTAATACTCCATTGTGTATATGTACCACAGCTTTCTTATCCATTCATCTGCTGATGGACATCTAGGTTGCTTCCATGTCTTGGCTATTATAAACAGTGCTGCGATGAACATTGGGGTACACGTGTCTCTTTCCCTTCTGGTTTCCTCAGTGTGTATGCCCATCAGTGGGATTGCTGGATCATAAGGCAGTTCTATTTCCAGTTTTTTAAGGAATCTCCACACTGTTCTCCATAGTGGCTGTACTAGTTTGTATTCCCACCAACAGTGTAAGAGGGTTCCCTTTTCTCCACACCCTCTCCAGCATTTATTATTTGTAGACTTTTGGATCGCAGCCATTCTGACTGGTGTGAAATGGTACCTCATAGTGGTTTTGATTTGCATTTCTCTGATAATGAGTGATGTTGAGCATCTTTTCATGTGTTTGTTAGCCATCTGTATGTCTTCTTTGGAGAAATGTCTATTTAGTTCTTTGGCCCATTTTTTGATTGGGTCATTTATTTTTCTGGAGTTGAGCTGTGGGAGTTGCTTGTATATTTTTGAGATTAGTTGTTTGTCAGTTGCTTCATTTGCTATTATTTTCTCCCATTCTGAAGGCTGTCTTTTCACCTTGCTAATAGTTTGCTTTGATGTGCAGAAGCTTTTAAGGTTAATTAGGTCCCATTTGTTTATTTTTGCTTTTATTTCCAATATTCTGGGAGGTGGGTCATAGAAGATCCTGCTGTGATGTATGTCAGAGAGTGTTTTGCCTATGTTCTCCTCTAGGAGTTTTATAGTTTCTGGTCTTACGTTGAGATCTTTAATCCATTTTGAGTTTATTTTTGTGTATGGTGTTAGAAAGTGGTCCAGGGTTAGTAGAAGGAAAGAAATCTTAAAAATTAGAGCAGAAATAAATGCAAAAGAAACAAAAGAGACCATAGCAAAAATCAACAAAACCAAAAAGCTGGTTCTTTGAAAGGATAAATAAAATTGACAAACCATTAGCCAGACTCATCAAGAAACAAAGGAGAAAAATCAAATCAATAAAATTAGAAACGAAAATGGAGAGATCACAACAGACAACACAGAAATACAAAGGATCATAAGAGACTACTATCAACAATTATATGCCAATAAAATGGACAACGTGGAAGAAATGGACAAATTCTTAGAAAAGTACAACTTTCCAAAACTCAACCAGGAAGAAATAGAAAATCTTAACAGACCCATCACAAGCACGGAAATTGAAACTGTAATCAAAAATCTTCCAGCAAACAGAAGCCCCGGTCCAGACGGCTTCACAGCTGAATTCTACCAAAAATTTAGAGAAGAACTAACACCTATCCTGCTCAAACTCTTCCAGAAAATTGCAGAGGAAGGTAAACTTCCAAACTCATTCTATGAGGCCACCATCACCCTAATACCAAAACCTGACAAAGATGCCACAAAAAAAGAAAACTACAGGCCAATATCACTGATGAACATAGATGCAAAAATCCTTAACAAAATTCTAGCAATCAGAATCCAACAACACATTAAAAAGATCATACACCATGATCAAGTGGGCTTTATCCCAGGGATGCAAGGATTCTTCAATATCTGCAAATCAATCAATGTAATACACCACATTAACAAATTGAAAAATAAAAACCATATGATTATCTCAATAGATGCAGAGAAAGCCTTTGACAAAATTCAACATCCATTTATGATAAAAACTCTCCAGAAAGCAGGAATAGAAGGAACATACCTCAACATAATAAAAGCTATATATGACAAACCCACAGCAAACATTATCCTCAATGGTGAAAAATTGAAAGCATTTCCTCTAAAGTCAGGAACAAGACAAGGGTGCCCACTTTCACCATTACTATTCAACATAGTTTTGGAAGTTTTGGCCACAGCAATCAGAGCAGAAAAAGAAATAAAAGGAATCCAAATTGGAAAAGAAGAAGTAAAACTCTCACTATTTGCAGATGACATGATCCTCTACATAGAAAACCCTAAAGACTCCACCAGAAAATTACTAGAACTAATCAATGACTATAGTAAAGTTGCAGGATATAAAATCAACACACAGAAATCCCTTGCATTCCTATACACTAATAATGAGAAAACAGAAAGAGAAATTAAGGAAACAATTCCATTCACCATTGCTACAGAAAGAATAAAATACTTAGGAATATATCTACCTAAAGAAACTAAAGACCTATATATAGAAAACTATAAAACACTGGTGAAAGAAATCAAAGAGGACACTAATAGATGGAGAAATATACCATGTTCATGGATTGGAAGAATCAATATAGTGAAAATGAGTATACTACCCAAAGCAATTTATAGATTCAACGCAATCCCTATCAAGCTACCAACAGTATTCTTCACAGAGCTAGAACAAATAATTTCACAATTTGTATGGAAATACAAAAAACCTCGAATAGCCAAAGCGATCTTGAGAAAGAAGGATGGAACTGGAGGAATCAACCTACCTGACCTCAGGCTCTACTACAAAGCCACAGTTATCAAGACAGTATGGTACTGGCACAAAGACAGAAATATTGATCAATGGAATAAAATAGAAAGCCCAGAGATAAATCCACGCACATATGGACACCTTATCTTTGACAAAGGAGGCAAGAATATACAATGGATTAAAGACAATCTCTTTAACAAGTGGTGCTGGGAAATCTGGTCAACCACTTGTAAAAGAATGAAACTATATCAGGTTTTAGAGTCACTGTTTTTGTTTACTTGAAATAATAGTCATGAAAAGTGGAAGTGAAAGTCGCTTAGTCATGTCTGACTCTTTGTGACCCCATAGACTATACAGTCCATGGAATTCTCCAGGCCAGAATACTGGAGTGAATAGCTTTTCCCTTCTCTAGGGGATCTTCCAAACCCAGAGATCAAACCCAGGTCTCCCGCATTGCAGGTGGATTCTTTAACAGTTGAGCCACAGGGGAAGCCCAGGAATACTGGAGTGGGTAGCCTATCCCTTCTGCAGTAGGTCTTCCCAACCCTGGAACTGGAATCTCCTGCATTGCAGGTGGATTTTTTTACCCACTGATCTATGAGGGAAGCAATAATAGTTATATATGCATGTTAATCATTTGCAAGAATTAAAATTCAGGCTTTGCTACTCACTATTTTGTGACTTTTATTATTTATTTATTTATTATCTCCCTACATCCAGGTTTTACAGTCTTGAAGACTGGGATAGTAAATGAGCCTACCTCATAAGACTATGGGCTTTCCAGGTGGCACTGGTGGTAAAGAACCCACATGCCAATGCAGGAAACATAAGAGACAGGGTTCCATCCCTGGGTCAGGAAGATCCCCCAGAGGAGGGCATGGCAACCCACTAGAGTATTCTTGCCTGAAGAATCCCACGGACAGAGGAGCCTGATGGCCTATAGTCCATAGGGTCGCAAAGAGTCAGACACAACTGAAGCGACTTAGCACATACACATAGGACTATGGTGAGAATTAATTAATTTAGTATATTTAAAGTATTTATAGCAGTGTCTCAGCCATAGTGAATACTGATATAGAGGCTGTCATTTTCTAAAATATTTATTTAGTAATTAGTCATTCAACAAATATTTATTGAGTGCTTAAATTCCAGGTGCTGTTTTAATTTCTAGCAATATGACAGTGAATAAACTCATGAAACAAACCAGCTATCCCCATGTATCATAACAAAATAAATGAAGTTATCCTCGTATAACAAAATTGATGTATTTTGGGCATTTGAGAAAACTTTGAAATAAAGATTAATATATATTGCACTCATATATTGAGCTATTCAACATCTAGACCCCATTCCTGTTTGAGAGGAGTGCCCAGGAGAGCCTGGATAGAGACAAGGCACTCCCCCAGCCTAGGGAATCAGAAGTTTCTATATTTCTTCTTTCTGTCCTCTGGCAGCTGAAGCATTGGAGTATGATTGAGGTTCTCCCAGCCAAATGCTCTCAACAGGCACTGATAAAGCAGTAACAGCCAAGCATCATTCACTCAGTATACAGTGGAGTTAAGCATCCAGTGATGCCAGCATTAATGGGGGTTCAGAGTTGGCAGGGCCAGTGGCAACATTCTGTGTCTGACAAAGACATGATGTTGGCTGCTTTATTTGCCGGTAGCAGCTTCCTTTCCTGGTCTTCAGACTTTCAAGATATCTTCAATAAGATCTTTGCTAAAGTCTGAGTCAGTTTCATTGTTTCCAGTGAAACCTGTTAACTTGCATAGGTATTTTATGATAGTCATATCACTGTGGAGAAGGCAATGGCAACCCACTCCAGTACTCTTGCCTGGAAAATCCCATGGACGGAGGAGCCTGGTAGGCTGCAGTCCATGGGGTTGCAAAGAGTCAGACACGAATGAGCAACTTCACTTTCACTTTTCACTTTTATTTATTGGAGAAGGAAATGGCAACCCACTCCAGTGTTCTTGCCTGGAGAATCCCAGGGATGGAGGATCCTGGTAGGCTTCCGTCTATGGGGTCGCACAGAGTCAGACACTACTGAAGCAACTTAGCAGCAGCAGCAGCAGCAGCATGTTACTGTTATTAAATCAGTGAAGTGAAAGAGCAAAAGTGAAATTAAAAAAGATTTTAATTCATTCAACAAAAATATAGAAGCACCTTCACTAAGCTAATCACCATAACTGAGTAAAAACAGATATCATCTCTTCCCTCTTTAATCAAATATCATACATATACATGTAAAATTGCAGCTATAATAAATCTTTTGAAGGAGGACTGTCATGCATGATTACTTAAGTCAGAGGATTTGACCTGATCAAGAATGTCATGGAAAGCTTTTCTGGGGTTTGGAAAACTGATTTGAACTATCTAATGGTTGCATGGTTAACCAAAAAAAAAATAAATAAATAAATAATAATAATAAATAAATAATAGAACTCCATGATCAAGGAACTGCTTATTCAAATGCCCTGAGGTGGAAAGAAGAATGGGGTGGGGGTCATTTAAATTTTTTTAAAGGTCAATATTGTTATATTATTGCACACTACATACAGGGTCTAGATAAGAGTGAGTCTACATAAGGGTACAGAATAAGCAGGAGCCATTCAGTTTGCTACAGAATTTTTTAGCCAAAATAATCATTTTCATTTAAAGGTAGGTTAAAGTCTAATCTAAAAGCAGAAGGAAATCCAATAAAATGTTTTCAATTGTGTGTGTGTGAGTGTGTGTGTGTGTGAGAGTGTGTGTTGGGGGTTGGGGGATTCAGGGTTTATTTAAAACATTATTTAAACATCTAATTTTGTGTCCAATGTGACTAATTAATTAGATGAGGTGTAAAACAGATTCAGAACATTTTAGATGAAGTGAAATCCAACAGAAATTTCTTCAATGAGGTAAATGTTCTACAACCTTGCTGTTCACCTGAAATGTGATTAGTTTGAGGTTTTGAAATTTAATTAAAGTTAAATGTAAATAAATATGTGTGGCTTGAGGCTACCACATAACAGTACAGAAATGTTACTGCAATAATTCAAGTAAGAGGTAACAGTATCTCAGATAATACTTGTGACAGTGGGTAGAGAAAGAAACAGATCTGAGAAAAAATTATGAATTAAAATTTTAAAGGATTTGGTTATAGCTTATATATGAGGATGAAGAAGAGGGAAGAATTAGGGTGACTTGGTTTCTGGCATAAGTAGTTGGGTTCATAGTGATGTCATTCACTGAAGTGAATGTGGAAAGTACCATCTTTTGGGTGAGGTTCATGATTTCAATAAGGGGCTTTTTGAGTCTCAGATAGCTAGAAGATATCTAAGTGAGGTTACCATGTAAGCACCTGTATTCATTAAACAGGTGGTCAGAAGAGAGCTCTGGGTTAATGATCTAATTTTATGAATTTAATTTTTTGAGTTGTAGGAGGAATGAGTGGGTTTTAGACAAATGGTCACCAACCTTTCTGATACCAGGGACTGGTTTTGTGGAAAAATATTTTTTTCCAGGGACTGGGGATTATGATGGTGAGAGATGGGGGGATGGTTTCAAGTGTGTTACATTTACTGTGCACTTTTATTCTATTATTACTATATCAGCTCCACCTCAGATCATCAGACATTAGATCCCAGAGGTTGGGGATCCCTGTGTTAGTCTAGAAGTGAAGTGAAGTGAAGTGAAAGTCTCTCAGTCGTGTCTGACTCTTTGTGACCCCATGGACTGTACAGTCCATGGAATTCTCCAGGCCAGGATACTGGAGTGGGTAGCCTTTCTTTCTCCAGAGGATCTTCCCAACCCAGGGATTGAATCCAGGTCTCCCACACTGCAGGAAGAACCTTTACCAGCTAAGCTACAAGACAGTCTAGGGGAAAGATTTAAGAGGAAAAATAAGAGAGTGTATAATGCTCTTTAAGAAACATTAACTGTTAACTGTGAGGACAGAATAATGAATAACCCCAGGATGAAGACTGCTGCTGCTGCTGGTAAGTCGCTTCAGTCGTGTCCGACTCTGTGCGACCCCATAGACGGCAGCCCACCAGGCTCTGCTGTCCCTGGGATTCTCCAGGCAAGAACACTGGAGTGGGTTGCCATTTCCTTCTCCAATGTATGAAAGTGAAAAGTGAAAGTGAAGTTGCCTAGTCGTTTCTGACTCTTCGAGACCCCATGGACTGCAGCCTACCAGGCTCTTCCATCCATGGGATTTTCCAGGCAAGAGGGGAAATGTAACATTTTTTTTCTATTTGTGACTCAAATAGAAACATTGTTTATAAAATGAATAGATGCTTGAAGATATCTGATAAGACCCTGTCATCAGTTTATCATTTAGAAAAAAAGTGTTACTCTTTTTCATTTTAGATATTGGCCATTATATAGAGAATATGCTTTCAATGTTTCTGGTTGTTTAGGGCTTTAGAAGTATGTTTTATTGGAATTTGAGTTAATAGACAGGCCTTGAAAATTATTTTCTTGGGCTCTAAAATCACTGTTGATAGTGACTGCAACCATGAATCTAAACGACTCTTGCTCCTTAGAAGGAAAGCTATGACAAACCCCTAGATAGCGTATTAAAAAGCAGAGACATCACTTTGCTGATAAAGGTCCATACAGTCAAAGCTATGGCTTTTCCAGTAGTCATGTATGGATGTGAAAGCTGGACGATAAAGAAGGCTGAGCACCAAAGAATTGATGCTTTCAACTTATGATGCTGGAAAAGACTCTTGAGACTCCCTTGGACTGCAAGGAGATAAAACCAGTCAATCCTAAGGGAAATCAACTCTGAATATTCATTGGGAAGACAGTTGCTGAAGCTGAAGCTCCAATACTTTGGCCACCTGATGTGAAGAGCTGACTCATTGGACAACACCCTAATGCTGGGAAAGACTAAAGGCAAAGGGAGAAGGAGGCAGCAGAGGATGAGATAGCTACATAAGCATCACCGACCCAACTGACATGAATTTGAGCAAACTCTGGGAAATAGTGGAGGACAGAGGCAGCTAGCATGCTGCAGTAAATGGGCATCACAAAGAATCAAATGGGACTTAGAGACTGAACAACAACAAGAGAATTTGTCTAATGTTAAATGTGTAAACAATAATTTTCATTTCAAAGGGTAAGAACCCAGGAGTCTTCCCCACCTCTTGGCAAGAGAATTTGTTTATAACAGGGAGATATCTCCTTCTCTCATAAGCAGAAATGTGCAACATATATAAGCTGCCACATTCATATTTTGAGGTTTCTCTCCTGTGATGCAGATGCTTTTGTATGCACAGAGCTACCCATATGGCCTTTATTGGATAGCCCCAAAAGAAAGGAAGATTTGGGCAAGAGGAACAGTTGAAGTTATTGCAGGAAACAATTTTCTTTGATCGAGAAACCTCACATTTACTTTCAGGAAAATATGAAAATACACTTTAAAACTTATCAATTTCCCTAACATTTGTTGCCCTTTAGGCAATACTTTAATATAAATAGGTGCTCCCAGCTTGAAATTAACTAGAGATGAAACTGATCTTTAGAAAGACATCATGTAAAAAAAACCTTAAAACTTTCTATCTAGACAAACTTACACTGCCTCAAACCATCATAATAATTCTTTATGTTTATAGTTCTTCACTTATTTTCCTTAATATTATGCTCTTTTGTGTATTCATAATAGTCTCCATTAAAATCATAACTAATAGAAGACAAAGGTAAATTCCTTTTTTTTTTTAAATTTTACCCTTAAATAGCATATTGTTTACAGCAGTCTACTACAGGATAGTATAATAGCATTATGTGAATTATAGCATTATGTCTAAAACTATACATACCTTAATTAAAAATATACTTTATTGCCAAAAGAAGAAATCTTAGCCATGATCTGAGCCTTTAGTGAGTTGTAATCTTTTTGCTGATGGAAGTCTTGCCTTGATATTGTTGGTTGTTGACTAATCAGGGTGGTGGTTGCTAAAAGTTGGGGTGGCTGTAGCAATTCCTTAAAGTAAGACAACAATAACGTTTGCCATGATTAATTCTCCTTTTCATGAACAGTTTCTCTGTAGTATGCAATACTGTTTGAGGGCAGTTTGCCCATAATAAAACTTCTTTCAAAATTGGAATCAATCCTCTCAAACCCTGCCACTGCTTTATTAACTCAATTTCTATAATACTCTAAACCTTTTGTTGTCATTTCAATAATCTTCACAGCTATGGGATCAAGCCACCCAGGACAACTGTTTGCTTGCTTTCTGTGGATCCCGTTTGACCATGACTGACCTTCCTCCTTAACCACAGAGCCTAATCATAAATAACTACAGACTATCCCCCATCCTAGTGATCATTCTTATCTTTAGATCTGAATGGCTGCCCTTTCAATTTAGCAAAGGGAAGACCTCTGGTCCCAAGAAGATAACTTAGCTTGAGGAGCTAAGACGACTGTCCCTTTCTGGTGGTTTCCCTAGTAACGGATGGGCCAATCTGATGTCAATTCCCCCTATAAATGGTAGTCTCCCTATTCCCCTGGAAGCAAAGACAGTCACTACCAAGTCCTGACCAACATCTACTGTCCAGGGTGGGCTGTCACTTCAGGACCCTTTTGCTTCAAACATGTAAGATTTTTTATCTTATGTACCACTGATATCTCTATTGCTGACTCCAAACTCTTTCTTCAGTCTTGAGGCTGAACAAGTACAGGGCTTGCAAGCCTGGGGGGTGTAGCCCAACAATAGTATCTTCGCCAGGAGTAGATCCATCTTAAGAAACCTATTTCTTTACTCATCACAAGTAACTCTGCAGCTGCTAAATTTTTATCACGAGCTTACAGCAATTCAAGTCACATCTTGAGGTTTCATTTCTAATTCTAGTTCTCTTGATATTTATTTCCAACCCATCTGCACTTACTTCCTCTCTGAAGACTTGAAACTCTAAAAGTCATCCATGTGGGTTGAAATCCACTTCTTCCAAACTCCTATTAATGTTGGTATTTTGACCTCTTCTCATAAATCATGAATGCTCTTTAATAGCATCTAAATTGATGAATTCTTTCCAGAGGTTTTCAATTTACTTTCCCAGATCCAATTCCATCAGAAGAATATCTATCCATGCCAACTATAATCTTAAGAAATGTATTTCTTCAATAATAAAACTTGAAACTCAAAATTGCTCTTTGATACATGGGCTTCAGGGTGGATTATGTGTTAGGAGGCATAAAAACAGCATTAATCTTATTATACATCTCCATTAGTGCTCTTGGGTGACAAGGTCAATGAACAGTAATACTTTGAAAGGCATCTTTTTTTTTTTTCCCTGAGAAGTAGATCTCAATAGTAGTCTTAAAATATCCAGTAAAACATGTTGCAAAGGGAAATGCTATCATCAAGGCTTTGTTCCACTTACAGAGCACAGGCAGAGTAGATTTAGCATAATTTTTAAGGGCCTTAGGACTTTCTGAGTTATAAATGAGCATTGGCTTCAATTTAAAGTCACCAACTGTATTAGCCTCTAATAAGAAAGTCAGTCTGTGCTTTGAAGCTTATACTTGATTGTATCTTATGGGGCTCTTTCATCTACAATGAAATTCTGTTGTTTAGTGTAACCAGCTTTATTAATGATCTTAGCTAGATCTTCTGGATAACTTTCTGCAACACTGTTTTACCTTGCACTTTTATCTTATGAAGATGGTTTTTTTTTTCCTTAAACCTCATGTATCAGCCTCTGTTAGCTTCTAACTTTTCTTCTGCAGCTTCCTCACCTCTCTCAACCATCATAGGATTGAAGAGAGTTAGGGTCTTGCTCCAGATTAGATTTTGGTTTAAGGGAATATTGTGGCTGGTTTGGTATTCCATCCAGAACACTGAAACCTTCTTCATAATAGCAATAAGGCCCTGTTGCTTTCTTGAAATCCATGTGTTCACTAGAGCAGCACTTTTAATTTCCTTGAAGAACTTTTCCTTTGCATTTACAACTTGGTTGTTTGGCACAGGAGACCTAGTTTTCAGCCCATCTTGGCTTTCAACATGCCTTCCTCACTAAGCTTGATCATTTCTATCTTTTTCTTTGAAGTGAAAATCTGGAGAATCTTCCTTTCACTTCAACACTTAGGGGTCATTGCCGGTTTATTAAATAGCCTCATTTCAATATAGTTGAGTCTTAGGGAATAGGGAGGCTGGAGGGAAGGGAGAGAGATGGGGGAGCAGCTGGTTGGTGGAGCAGTCAGAACACATGTAACACATGCTGATTAAGTTTGCCATCTTATACAGGCACAGTTCCTGGCACCCCAACAATAACAATCTAACATCAAAGATTGCTGATCAGCATAACAAGTATAAATAATAATACAAAGTTTGAAATATTGTGAAAATTACCAAAATGTGACACAGAGACACAAAGTGAGAAAATGCTTTTGGAAAAATTGCACTAAAATAGACTCACTCAAAGCAGGGTTACCACAAACCTCTAATTTGTGGGGGGAAAAAATGCAATAACTGCAAACCACAATAAAGAAAAGTGCAGTAAAATAAGGTATGGCTGTCACTTAAAGTGAATTGGCCAGTTTAGACATGATTTGAAAACTTACACATGTAGTTCTAATATTAGTGAAGAAAGACTCACCTTATTCTTCTCCATCCAACTCTCTCCTATTTCTATATTATTTGAGTCTATCCAAACTATTCATTTGTGGATATTTAGCAGACTATTCTGCTTCATGTACAGATGAATAGAGCTTGGATTTATAAAATACACTTACTATTTGGGAAAAGATCATCACCAAAAAAATACTCAAGTGTTACATTAGTAATACGTATTATTCTAAGAATATTTAGGACTTCTGAAAAGCAATTTTAGTGTGTCTTTCCCAAAATACAAGTAACTTCATCTTATAAGGAAACAGTTTTTATAGAATAGAAAAAAGGAAAGAACATCACTTTTTTTTCCCCAAGACTCTTTTTATGCTTTCTATAACACTTCAGATGTAGACTTGTAGGTGGATTAATTGTAAAAAGTTGTTTCTTTTGGTTTATAATTTCCTCAGGTGGCATTTCTTCACTGATGGTTTCCCCCAGAGCCATTCCATCTTTATAAAATTGAATTTAGATATTGGCTGCTTCATTGAATTCTTGTGGTATCATCAAAGAAATCTTATTACTGAGTCAGTCTAAAATTTGCTGGGATTGCATCTCATGTGTTATGTGGTTAAATGAAAGTAATTTCAATTATAGAACATTTTAGCTTCCTTAAGCCTATGGTTAAATGGCAGAAGCAGTGAAAATGGAAGTGAGTTAATGGCCCAACCTAAATACTAAGAGTAGAGATTAGAGCTACTGATTTCTTTTCTATCTTTCAAACTATTTTAGAAACACTACCTCTTTGCTCCTTCAATTGAAAGAAAACAATACTCAAATTTCTTGTAGGCCTAACTTGAAATGTAGGTTGCTGTTAATGTACATTTTGCAAGTCAAATTAAATATACCTTTACTCTCAATATCATTTCGGAGAATGCAATGGCACCCCACTCCAGTACTCTTGCCTGGAAAATCCCATGGAGGGAGGAGCCTGGTAGGCTGCAGTCCATGGGGTCGCTAGGAGTCGGGCACGACTGAGCGACTTCACTTTCACTTTTCACTTTCATGCATTGGAGAAGGAAATGGCAACCCACCCCAGTGTTCTTGCCTGGAGAATCCCAGGGACAGAGGAGCCTGGTGGGCTGCCGTCTATGGGGTCACACAGAGTCGGACACGACTGAAGCGACTTAGCAGCAGCAGTAGCAGCAGTTAATATCAATTATTTATATAATAAAAAAACTTTTAAATTTTAATACACTCTCAGATCAGATCAGCCGCTCAGTCGTGTCCGACTCTTTGCGACCTCATGAATCGCAGCAGGCCAGGCCTCCCTGTCCATCACCAACTCCCAGAGTTCACTGAGACTTATGTCCATCGAGTCAGTGATGCCATCCAGCCATCTCATCCTCTGTCATCCCCTTCTCCTCCTGCCCCCAATCCCTCCAAGCATCAGAGTTTTTTTCCAATGAGTCAACTCTTCGCATGAGGTGGCCAAAGTACTGGAGTTTCAGCTTTAGCATCATTCAGTCCAATATTTTGTTGAAAAGAATAAATTGACAGAAAAATCTCTCCACACTTTTTCTTCATAGGTTATCTATCTCTAGAATAGTTTATGATGGTATATACTTTTAGTGAATGGTAAAAATCTTTAAAAAGTTTCAAAACCTTGGAAAGAAATGATTCATATATTAAATAAATATAATTATCTACTACATGCTAGACACTGAACTTACCTTTTGATGGGAATAAAAAAATATAAAATAAATGAAAAAATAATACAACAATGGTTGATAAATGTTACGGTGAAAAATTAAGCAAAGAAGGATGGGGGTAGGTTGCTTGTGGAAGATAGTATCACCTTAGATAGAGTAGAATTAGGAAAAGCCTAATTGAGAAAGTTCCATTTTAGAAACAAATTAAATGGACTAAGGGAATAGAAAATTCTGTAGGACAGCAAGGGAAAAGGCTGTGATAAGGGAATATGATGGATTTGCTCAAGAAATAGCAAGGGAGTCAGTGTGGCTACAATGGACAAGAGGAAGGCTCAGGCGAGATCAGTTCAGAGATACTGCCAAGGACCTAATTACACAGAATATTTTTGGTCATGTTAAACATTTAGGATTTATCGTGTGTGAGACTGGTGTCCATTGGAGGGTTTTTGATCCAAGGGAGAATATATTACTACATTTTAAAATGCTCCATGGAGAAAAATAAACTGTAAAAATAAGTCTGGAAGAAGGACTCTTCCATGGAAGAGATGATAGTGGTTTGGAAAACAGGGTATCAGTGAGATGGTGAGAGCTGGGTAGATTTAGGATTTATTTTAAAAGAAGACAGTTACACTGCTGAAAGTTTAGATATGCACTTTAAATTACATAGATAAAGAAAAATATAGAGGGTGTAAATTTGGGGAAAATAAATTGTTCAGTTTTGAGATATCCTAAATTTCAGGGGACTTAAACTTTAGAAAGGAAATTTAAAGTAACTGATTGGATAGACAAGTATAGACTTCAGTTAAGAGATCAGAAAATGATAAAATTAGAGTAGCCAGGTATTTATAGATAATAACGTAAATCTCATGAGTTAAAGTGAGAGCATCTGGGGAGTAAAAAATTGAATAAAAAGAGAAGAAGACTAAGGACAGAGCCCTGTGTCTCTCCAATTTTTAGATACCAAAACACTGATAAGTGAGCAGCAAAGAAGCTTGAAAATGAGGATTTAGCAATATAAGAGGAAGACCAGGACAATATAGTGCCACAGAGCTCAAATAAAGAGTAATTTTCCAGGGCCAAGTGGGGGATGGGTGTGGAAGAGAGGCTCAAGGGGGAGGGGATATGTGTATATGTATAGCTGATTCACGTGATTGTACAGCAGAAACTAACACAACATTTTAAAGCAATTATACTCCAATTAAGAAACAGATTAAAAAAAGTAACTTTCTAGAGAGGAGTCATTGTCTCTGTCAAATGTTTCTAAAAACCCAAACAAGAAAAAGACTACACTTGATGATAAGTTTTAACAATGTGTAGAACATTGAAGGAGGAATTTTCCCATGTGTTTAGGTATGAAGTTAATTGCATATTTGGTAGCTTAGGAACAATTCTATTGTAATATCTGAAGCATCAGCCCATAGGCAGATTCTAGGTCATTAAATTCTGAAGTAAAAAATAAATTCTCTTTCTTGCTAGTTAGTAGCACTGTAATCAAGCAAATATTGGATTAGACAGATGTTGTATTAAAGCTGAATTTGGAGAGGAAACTGGAGAAAATTGCATTATTCTATAGAATAAAACAGGAAGAATTTCCTTTAAGAAAATTTTTCTGAGGACTTCCCTGGTGGTCCAGTGGTTAAGAGGCCATCTGCCAACACAGGGGACACAGGTTTGATCCTTGGTCCAGGAAATAAGACCCCATATGTCTCAGGGCAGCAAGGCCCCAGCTACTGAAGCCCCATGTCCTAGAGCCCTTGCTGAGAGTATGAAGCACTCTAGAGAGTAGCCCTGCTCACTGCAACTAGAGAAAGCCCACATACAGCAACAAGGACCCAGCACACCCCCCAAAAAAAAAACAGAAAGAAAATATTTCTGGCTTTGCATTTTGTGTTTCATCTACATAAAATGTGACAGAACAGTGACAGAAAATGATACCAAAAAGTGACACAGACGTGAAGAGGAAATGATTATGGAGACATGGAAGATGACAGAATGAAGCTGCAGAACGAGCAAATAAATGCTTTTATACCAAAGATACTTAACATTTAATTTTCTATTTGCTCACTTATAAACCCCTTCATTATACCAAACTTTCTGTAAAATCTACTACATTCATAAAGAGCTTTTGTATTTTGGGTTTTTGTTTTCGTTTTTGAATTGCAGGAGTGGAACTGAGTTGCAAATTTATATAAATTTCTGGACATGTAAAAATTTGCAAATAGAAACAGGTTGCAAAGTGGAGGGTGAAAATTCAGTGGGGAAAAAAGCTAGTGTCAGATGTAATCATGTAGCTAAAAGCATCACAGGAATTTCACAAATAAGTGGCAAATCATGGTCAGTCTAACGTGACACAGAACTTCAAAGCAAACTTACCTCAGTGTTTAAAGACCTCCTGACACAAGTTGTCACCTGGGTAATATAAGATGTTAATAAAAATGTATGTGCTTTGTAAAGAGAAAAATCAATATAACACTTTCATTAATAGAAATTCCTTGGTTAATTATTAACTTTCTGTAAAGAGTCAATTATTTTAAAAAATGTATGACTAGTGATATGAGAGAGAAGAGGGAAAAATCATTTAGGCACATTTTAAATAGATCACTGTTATTGATGATAGAATTAGGCCTGATAGCCCAGAGACATAGTTAGGGTTAAGATGTAAAAGAATGAATAATGAGTAGTCATTTCTGTTAAGTCTAACGGTCCCTTTCTGTGGCATTCCAGTATCTTTTGATTTGCAAATACACTCTAAAAATTTCTAGACATTTTCACACAGCTCAGAGAATGAAGGCATTATAAAGTGCTATAGGTTTTAGCAGAATAAGTTTGTGGATGGTTTGTTTTTTAGAGGTTTGGAATCATGAATTTGTAAGGATTTGCTGCCTATTTAAAACAAAAACAGTTTTTCCTGCTCCCAAATCCAATGTTACAGGAATGTGGATGGTTGCCCACAAGTAAGATTTCAATTAGGTGGTTATTTTAAGCAGTCGCTACTTAATTTTTCTGTGTCTAAAAGCTTCCAGTGATATTTCTGGTATCTGTAGATTTTAAGTGTTTGTCTCTATGCTCAGTCATGCCTGACTCTCTGCAGCCCCATCAACTGTAGCCCACCAGGCTCCTCTGTGCATGGAAATTTTCAGGCAAGAATACTGGAATGGGTTGCCATTTCCTTCTCCAGAGGATCTTCCCAACCCAGAGATCAAACCTGTGTCTCTTGCCTCTGTCTCAAATTAGCGGGCAGATTCTTTACTGCTACACATCTGTGAAGTCTCTAACTGTTTCTACAGTCACCATGATTCTTTTTTTCCTGACTGACTTTTCAGTTCAGTTGAGTCACTCAGTTGTGTCCAACTCTTTATGACCCCATGGAGGGGGCAGCACACTAGGCTTCCCTGTCCATCACCAACTCCTGGAGTTTACTCAAACTCATGTCCATTGAGTTGGTGATGCAATCCAACCATCTCATCCTCTGTTGTCCCCTCCTCCTCCCACCTTCAATCTTTCCCAACAGCAGGATCTTTTCCAGTGAGTCAGTCTTTGCATCAGGTGGCCAAAATATTGGAGTTTCAGCTTTGGCATCAGTCCTTTCAATAATATTCAAGACTGATTTCCTTTAGGATGGAGTGGTTGGATTGCCTTGCAGTCCAAGGGACTGTCAAGAGTCTTCTCCAACACCACGGTTCAAAAGCATCAGTTCTTCGGTGCTCAGCTTTCTTTATAGTCCAACTCTCACATCCATACATGACTGCTGGAAAAACCATAGCTTTGACTTAGATGGACCTTTGCTGGCAAAATGATGTCTTTGCTTTTAAATATGCTGTCTAGGTTGATCATAGTTTTTCTTCCAAGGAGTCATCATCTTTTAATTTCATGGCTGCAATCACCATCTGCAGTGATTTTGGAGACCATAAAAGTAAAATCTCTCCTGTTTCCATTCTTTCCTCATATGACTGGCTTTAGTGGCTCTAAATTTCCCTACAAGGGGAAGCTATATATTCCACAAGAAAGGTGACTTAAGAAATATCTGCTGATTGATAATTTGCATACAGGACATTAAAATTTTAGATAAATTTTTAAAATAGATTTAGAATTACTAGAAAATTGAAACTCTATTTCCAGTGTGGAACATTTGTCACAATTAGTGAACAATATTGATATATTATTATTAAAGTCCATACCTCATTAAAATTTCCTTAATTTTTCCTAATGTCCTTTCTCTATTACAAACTCTCATTCAACATAGCACATTAATTTTAGTTGTAATGTTCCTTCAGACTCCACTTGGCTGAAAATGTTTTCTCAGACTTTCTTTGCCTTTAATAACCTTGGCAGTTTTAAAGAGGACTGATCAGCTACCTTTTGGAATGCCTGTCAGCTGGGATTTGTCTGATGTTTTTCCTTCCAGTATGATGGAGTTACATATTTTTGGCAGGAAGACCCCAGAGGCAAACTGCCATTATTATTATATCATATTAAGGTTACATTCTATCAACAGGACTTAGCACTATTGATTCTGATTTTGATAGCTAGGCTGAGGCAATGTTTTTCAGATTTCTCTGCTGTTAAGTTAGTCTTTTTCCACTTTCTATATTTTGTGTTTTGGAAGGAGTCATTATGTATAGCCCCTTCTAAAGGAATGGAGAGTTATACTTCTCTGCTTTGAGGGTAGGGTATCTACTCATGGATTGTCTATTCTTCCCCATTTATTTGTTTATTCAAAAATGTATCTATATCAGTCAGTTCAATTCAGTCGCTCAGTCGTGTCTGACTCTTTGTGACCCCATGAACTGCAGCATGCCAGGCATCCCTGTCCATCACCAACTCCCGGAGTCCACCCAAACCCTTGTCCATGGAGTTGGTGATGCCATCCAACCATCTCATCCTCTGTCGACCCTTTTTCCTCCTACCCTCAATCATTCCCAGCATCAGGGTCTTTTCTAATGAGTCAGCTCTTCGCATTACATGGCCGAAGTATTGGCATTTCAGCTTCAACGTCAGTCCTTCCAATGAACACCCAAGACTGATCTCCTTTAGGATGGACTGGTTGGATCTCCTTGCAGTCCAAGGGACTTTCAAGAGTCTTCTCCAATACCACAGTTCAACAGTATCAATTCGTCGGCACTCAGCTTTCTTTATAGTCCAACTCACATCCATACATGATCATTGGAAAAACCATAGCCTTGACCAGATGGACCTTTGTTGACAAAGTAATGTCTCTGCTTTTTAAAATGTTATCTAGGTTGGTCATAACTTTCCTTCCAAGGAGTAAGTGGCTTTTAATTTCATGGCTGCAGTCACCATCTGCGGTGATTTTAGAGCCCCAAAAAATAAAGTCAGCCACTGTTTCCACTGTTTCCCCATCTATTTCCCATGAAGTGATGGGACCAGATGCCATGATCTCAGTTTTCTGAATGTTGAGCTTTAAGCCAACTTTTTCACTCTCCTCTTTCACTTTCATCAAGAGGCTTTTTAGTTCTTCTTCACTTTCTGCCATAAGGGTGGTGTCATCTGTATATCTGAGGTTATTGATATTTCTCCCAGCAATCTTGATTCCAGCTTGTGCTTCCTCCAGCCCAGCATTTCTCATGATGTACTCTGCATATAAGTTAAATAAGCAGGGTGACAATGTACAGCCTTGACGTACTCCTTTTCCTATTTGGAACCAGTCTGTTGTTCCATGTCCAGTTCTATCTATTGCTTCCTGACCTGCATACAGATCCCTCAAGAGGCAGGTTGGGTGGTCTTGTATACCCATCTCTTGAAGAATTTTCCACAGTTTATTGTGATCCACACAGTCAAAGGCTTTGGCATAGTCAATAAAGCAGAAATAGACTATATCAGTATTGATTCATTAATATTTATTTTATATTTTGGGTTATATGAGTCAAGATCACTTTATTTTATTTCTCAAATGGCTGAAGTATTAGCTATTGGGATCTCTTTGTGTTGGTTCTTATGTCCCTTTTACATGCCAATGTGTCATGCTTTTTATTCGTTTTATTTTGTTTTGTCTTTAAGTACTTCTTTACTTTCTGTTACTTAAAGAAGCTCTAGGCTCATCTTGGGTATTTACTGCACCAATCTTAGGATCACCCATTTCTCTACAGAACTTGTTGTGCTTGTTGTTATGGGGGTGTCATTGCTTGCAAGCCATCTCAGCTGAAAGAATTAGCAAATATATGTGTATGTGTTAATGCACGTATAGAAACATATCTATAAATATTTGTATATGTAAACATCTGTATCTATAGTAATTTAAACATGAATTGATACTAATGTCTCCAAGTCTAATTTATAATGCATGCTTAGTCACTCAGTCATGTGCGACTATTTGCAATCCTTTGGACTGTAGCTGCCTGGCTCCTCTGTCTATGGGACTCTCCATACAAGGAGAAGGTTACTATTTCCTTCTCCATGGGATCTTCCTGACCAAGGGATTGAACCCATGTTTCTTATGTCTCCTGAATTGCAGGCACATTCTTTACTGCTAGCACCATTTGGGAGGCGGGAATTTTGGTTCCCACCATCTGCCATCCCAAGTATACCAACCTAAGAACTGTTAACCCAACCACTGGTGGAAAATAGCCAACTAGAGTTTATAGATAGTTCCTTTTGTCTTTAGTCTTATAGATCCCAGAAGTTCCCAAACTTAAATAGGTAAACACATTTCCTTCCACCCTCTAATGAAGTTGTTTCATACATTTGTAATAAAGTTAGATTGTTTTGCCATGTTCTACATTCTATCCTGAGATCCCTGACCTAATTGAGTTTTTAAAATTTGTATGTTGAGGTTCTGTCTTAGTGCTATACAGTACTGTGAGTTTTGGCACATACTTAATGTTAAATATCAAAAAGTAAAGTATAGAAATACAGGGAAATTTGCCAAACTAAAAAATTTTCTGTTTTTCCTAATCAACTCTCTGCCCATCCTTGAAGTCCTCCCAGTCACTGGTCTCTTCACCATTATTATAGACTCACTTTATCCAGAATGTCATATATTTAAAGTAATATATCATGTACCTCCTTCAGACTGACTTCTTTAATTTAATAATGTTTAAGACCATTCATGTTTTTTCGTGGCTTGGTAGCTACTTAGTTTTCATTGCTAGTTAATATTGTCTTATACATATGTAACATAATCTGTCCATTCAACTTGAAGGACATTTTATTGGCTCAAAACTTCAGTGATTATAAATGAGGTTTCTATGAACATTCGGGGTTTTCTGTAGACTACAACTTTTCAAATAAATTAAGTACCCAGGAGTATTATTTTGGGACCCTATGGTAAGCCTGGGCTTCCCTGGTAGCTCAGTTGGTAAAGAATCCGCCTGCAACTGAGGATACCCCAGTTCGACTCCTGGGTCAGGAAGATCCCCTGAAGGAGGGTATGGCAACCCACTCCAGTATTATTGCCTGAAGAATCCCCATGGACAAAGGACCCTGGCAGGCTAGAGTCCATGGCGTCACAAAGAGTCGGACATGACTGAACGACTAAGCACACTGTAAGGCTAGGTTTAGCTTCATAAGAAGCTGCCAATCTGTGTTCCAAAATGTTTGTCCCTTTTGCATTCCCACCAGCAGTAAATGAGAGTTTCTTTTCTCCTAATCTTTTTGTCAACAATAAATACTGCCAATTAGAAAAATATATATATTTTATTCATTCTAATACACGTGTGGTGGTATCTCATTGTTATCATTTATACAGAACTTTTAATTTAGCCTATTCTGGGTCCCCTTTTTGGTTAACAGAATTTTATTTAATGATTTATTACTTTTTCCTCACTTTAGGCAGTTTAATTATTGTCAAACTTTACTTCTAAAAAGAACAAAATTTTTACCTTGTTTGTATTCATGTGATGTGCACTGTGCTTGGTTGCTCAGTTGCATCAGATTCCTTGCAACCCCTTGGACTGTAGCCTACTAGACTCCTCTGTCCATGGGGATTCTCTAGGCAAGAATGCTGGAGTGGGTTCCCATGTCCTTCTCTAGGGCATCTTCCCTACCTAGGGATTGAACTCAGATTACCTGCATTGCAGACAGATTCTTTACAGTCTGAGCCACCAGGGAAGCACTTGTATTCATGATTAAAGCACAATTGTACATACAAAGCAATGCCAACAACCCTTAAGGATATTGAGATACATTATGCAGCTGCTTCAAGAACCATTGCACACCATAGATTTATTAAAATAAAGTGACAAAGACTTCCACAGTGATCAATGTTAAGAAATAGAGGAAACCAATAGAATGGGAGAGACTAGAGATCTCTTCACGATAATTAGAAATACCAAGGGAACATTTCATCCAAAGATGGGCTCAATAAAGGACAGAAATGGTAGGGACCTAACAGAAGCAGACTATATTAAGAAGAGGTGGCAAGAATACACAGAAGAGCTGTACAAAAAGATCTTCATGACCCATATAATCATGATGATGTGATCACTCACCTACAGCCAGACATCCTGGAATGTGAAGTCAAGTGGGCCTTAGGAAGCATCACTATGAACAAACCTAGTGGCGGTGATGGAATTCCAGTTAAAGTATTTCAAATTGTAAAAGATGATGCTATTAAAGTGCTGCACTCAATATGCCAGCAAATTTGGAAAACTCAGCAGTGGCCACAGGACTGGAAAAGGTCAGTCTTCATTCCAATCCCAAAGAGAGGCAATACCAAAGAATGTTCAAACTACTGCACATTGCACTCATCTCACACGCTAGTAAAGTAATGCTCAAAATTCTCCAAGCCAGACTTCAGCAGTACGTGAACCATGAACTTCCAGATGTTGAAGCTGGTTTTAGAAAAGGCAGAGGAACCAGAGATCAAATTGCCAACATCTGTTGGATCATCGAAAAAGCAAGAGAGTTCCAGAATAACATCTATTTCTGCTTTATTGACTATGCCAAAGCCTTTGACTGTGTGGATCACAATAAACTGTGGAAAATTCTGAAAGAGATGGGAATACCAGACCACCTGACCTGCCTCTTGAGAAACTTGTATGCAGGTCAGGAGCAACAGTTAGAACTGGACATGAAACAACAGACTGGTTCCAAACAAGAAAAGGAGTACATCAAGGCTGCATATGGTCACTCTACTTATTTAACTTATATGCAGAGTACATCATGAGAAACGCTGGGCTGGAAGAAGCACAAGCTGGAATCAAGATTGCTGGGAGAAATATCAATAACCTCAGATATGCAGATGACATTGAAGCTGAAACTCCAACACTTTGGCCACCTGGTGTGAAGAGTTGACTCATTGGAAAAGACCCTGATGCTGGGAAAGATTGAGGGCAGGAAGAGAAGGGGACAACAGAGGATGAGATAGTTGGGTGGCATCCCCAATTCAATGGACATGGGTTTGGGTGGGCCGTGAGAGTTGGTGATGGACAGGAAGGCCCGACATGCTGCAGTTCATAGGGTTGCAAAGAGCTGGACACGACTGAGCTACTGAACTGAACTGAACTGAACTGAAAGCAGAGAGAGGAGTTGACTTTGGAAGATGCCTAGAAAATTGGATGCTCAGGCAGTTGTACGGTCCAATCTCAAGTACCTCTGACCCTCATTTGTTTATTTCAGTAATGGGCATTTTGGATTATCTGAACAAGCAAAATAGTCATAAACATTGGCTCTTGATTTCATTTCTGACTGAAATACTGTTTTGTATCTGGTATAATTTTTTCCATCTTGGTTGTATATTGAGTACCTAGTCACAGGTCACATCTACCAGCAATGATACATCTCTGAGTGTGTAAAGTTTTTCATTTTGTTTTCTTCTCCTCTCTCTATAATTTCTACGTCCTTTGAAACTATTTACTTTTTTTGATCTTTTATTCAGGTGTCTATCCTATCCCCCTTCATCTCATTTCTTCTCTCTCCTTTTCCTCTTTTTATGTTGAAAGGTCTTTTCACATGTTTCTGATTCTCTGCTTGTCCATTCATATTTAAGAGTATGTTAAAAAATACTTTTTGGAAAATTCTTAAGGATATCTTTGTTGGTTTATAGGCTTTGCTTTAGGATGACTGAAAAATAAATCAATTAAAGTTTAGTTGTGGGTATAAAACATTTATTTATAGAAACTCATAGCATCAGTTTGGGAACAGAGTTCTTTTTGAGATGCTGTCCATTTTCTTGAAGATGAAACCCTTGGTTCTCCTATTGTTCAGTGTCTGAAGGAGAAGATGTGTGTTGCTACTCTGTATGAATGTTATAAAGTTTCAAAGAAATTTAAAACCCCCTTTTCTCCACCCTCCTAAATCATATCTGCTATCTTTAGGTTTAAGGATATGCTGCTCAATTCTCCTGAGAATAAACCTCCCATTTCCTGTCTTAAAGGCACACAGTGGCTGATGTCATTTTGAGAGCAGAGGTGTTCTGGTTTAATGATAAGAATCTTTCGAATAACTCCTATGTTGAGCCCTCTACTTGACATATGCCTTTCAGTTCAATTCAGTTCATTCGCTCAGTCATGTCTGACTCTTTGCAACTCCATGAACCACAGCATGCCAGGACTCCCTGTCCATCACCAATTCCTGGAGTTCACCCAAACCCATGTCCATCCAACCATCTCATCCTCTGTCGAGCCCTTCTCCTCCTGCCCTCAATCATTCCCAGCATCAGGGTCTTTTCCAATGAATCAGCTCTTAGCATCAGGTGGCCAAAGTATTGGAGTTTCAGCTTCAACGTCAGTCCTTCCAATGAATACCCAGGACTGATCTCCTTTAGGATGGACTGGTTGGATCTCCTTGCAGTCCAAGGGACTCTCAAGAGTTCTCCAACACCACAGTTCAAAAGCATCAATTCTTTGGCGCTCAGCTTTCTTCACAGTTCAACCCTCACATCCATACATGACCACTGGAAAAACCATAGCCTTGACTAGATGGACCTTTTTTGGCAAAGTAATGTCTCTGCTTTTGAATATGCTATCTAGGTTGGTCATCCTTCCAAGGACTAAGTGTCTTTTAATTTCCTGGCTGCAATCAGAATCTGCAGTGATTTTGGAGCCCCCCAAAATTATGTCTGTCACTGTTTCCCCATCCATTTCCCATGAAGTGATGGGACTGGATGCCATGATCTTAGTTTTCTGAATGTTGAGCTTTAAGCCAACTTCTTTACTCTCCTCTTTCACTTTCATCAAGAGCCTCTTTAGTTCTTCACTTTCTGCCATAAGGGTGGTGTCATCTGCATATCTGAGGTTACTGATATTTCTCCCAGCAACCTTGATTCCATCTTGTGCTTCCTCCAGCCCAGTGTTTCTCATGATGTACTCTGCATAGAAATTGAATAAGCAGGGTGACAATATACAGCCTTGACATACTCCTTTTTCTATTTGGAACCGGTCTATTGTTCCATGTCCAATTCTAACGGTTGCTTCCTGACCTGAATACAGGTTTCTCAAGAGGCAGATCAGGTGGTCTGGGATTCCCATCTCTTTCAGAATTTTCCACAGTTTATTGTGATCAGGTGGTCTGGGATTCCCATCTCTTTCAGAATTTTCCACAGTTTATTGTGATCCACACAGTCAAAGGCTTTGGCATAGTCAATAAAGCAGAAATAGATGTTTTACTGGAACTCTCTTGCTTTTTCGATGATCCAGCAGATGTTGGCAATTTGATCTCTGGTTCCTCTGCCTTTTCTAAAACCAGCTTGAAAATCAGGAAGTTCATGGTTCACATATTGCTGAAGCCCGGCCTAGAGAATTTTGAGCATTTCTTTTCTAGCATGTGAGATGAGTGCAATTGTGTGGTAGTTTGGCATTCTTTGGCATTGCCTTTCTTTGGGATTGGAATGAAAACTGACCTTTTCCAATTTTGTGGCCACTGCTAAGTTTTCTAAATTTGCTGGCATACTGAGTGCAGCACTTTCACAGCATCATCTTTCAGGATTTGAAAAAGCTCAACTGGAATTCCATCACCTCTACTAGCTTTGTTCATAGTGATGCTTTCTAAGGCCCACTTGACTTCACATTCCAGGATGTCTGGCTCTACGTGAGTGATCACACCATCGTGAGTATCTTGGTCATGAAGATCTTTTCTGTACAGTTCTTCTGTGTATTCTTGCCACCTCTTCTTAATATCTTCTTCTTCTGTTAGGTCCATACCATTTCTTTCCTTTATCGAGCCCATCTTTGCATGAAATGTTCCCTTGGTATCTCTAATTTTCTTGAAGAGACCTCTAGTCTTTCCCATTCTGTTGTTTTCCTCTATTTCTCTGCATTGATCATGGAGGAAGGCTTTCTTATCTCTTCTTGCTATTCTTTTCAACTCTGCATTCAGATGCTTATATCTTTCCTTTTCTCCTTTGCTTTTCCCTTCTCTTCTTTTCACAGCTATTTGTAAGGCCTCCACAGACAACCATTTTGCTTTTTTGCATTTCTTTTTCATGGGGATGGTCTTGATCCCTGTCTCCTGTACAATGTTACTAACCTCTGTCCATAGTTCATCAGGCACTTTATCAGATTTGGTCCCTTAAATCTATTTCTCACTTCCACTGTATAATCATTAGGTTCAGATCATGAACGCCTTATTGCCAAATTCAAACATATGCCTTTATCCATTCATTAAATACTTTTCTCAGCCAAATCAGTTACCACTTGTCAACCTACTTTGCAAAGAATTTATTGAAACCTGCAGTCAAGTAATGAACCTTAACCCTTTCTTGTACTTACAACTTTATTACATTTTAAAATAATTTAATTGGAACCTGAATATGAGAAAAAATAAATATAAAATTTAAGCTAGAAATTTCTTCTATCCTTTACTGAACATTTAGCATAGTATTTTAGTTGTACTAAAGAAAAATACAGATATTTCAGATAATCAAGTGTGTGAAAAAAAAATCCTATTTCAGATAATCACAGATATGTTCAGTCATTTCTGACTTTTTGAGACCCCATGGACTGTAGCCTGCCAGTCCCCTCTGTCCATAGAATTCTCCAGGTAAGAATGGGTTGGGATTAGGTCTCCCCTGGAGAAGACAAAAATGGATTGGGTTGCCCTTTCCTTTTCCAGAGGATCTTCCTGACCCAGGGATCAAACCCATGTCTCCTGCACTGCAGGCAGATTCTGTACCATCTGAGACACCAAGGAAGCCCTTACATATTGCAAATAATTGCATATATTTATCAAATATATACACATATTTGTATATATGCATATATATACATATATCTGAAAGTTTTTTTTTTTCTTATTTTCTGAGTTTGAATACTTAAGCTGTGTATAAACATCACAAGTCTGGCAAATGGATACTATATCGTACCTGCTTTATAGATGTGATAACTGAGGATCACTGATACTAGAAAAATGTGAAGAATTGCAAACTAGTCATTACTTTGCCTTTCTCTAACCACACCTGTTCTCTACCTTTTTTCCCCTATGTAGCTCAGCTGGTAAAGAATCTGCCTGCAGTGCAGGAGACCCTGTTTCAATTCCTGGGTCAGGAAGATCCCCTGGAGGCAGGCATGGCAACTCACTCCAGTATTCTTGCCTGGAGAATCCCCATGGTCAGAGGAGCCTGGTGGGCTATGGTCCATGGGGTCACAAAAGGTCGGGTATGACTGAAGTGACTAAGCACAGCACATCTCTCCATGACCATCGCTATTGCCAGTTTGGCTTTCCCCCATATCCTCTTTCTCCAGCTCCTCTTCTTCCTCCTCTCCCTCTTCTGATTCAGTTCCCAAGGAAATCAATGGTTTATGGTAACGCCAGTCTAGGATCCCTTCCTATCCTTCCTAAATTTTCCTCCTCTACAAGTAATCTCTTCCTTAACTCCCCTTTATTTGAACCATCTAAATTGATTTTGTTTGAAGTTTAACTCTTAAAGAAGTAGAGTATGAAACATACTATGTTCTTTCTTACTCTAGAATCCAAATACTTATACACAGAACTATATGGCTTATACCTTATGCTATAGGCACACAGAGTTCATTAAAGACTTTTACTTATATATATATGAAGGAGTTAAAGATGTGTGTTTGGGTGCAGAAAATCATAACACATTCAGTTAAAAAAATGTATAATGTATAATGTATCTTCACTAAACTTTCCAGGATCAAATGGGAACATGATATCAAACAAAACTATAATATATAAAGCAACTAAAAATTTTCTCTACACTGATAAAAAATATATTATGTGCACTGATTAGAGGACCTGAAATTACTGCCTTGATAAACTGTACAACTCCTGTGTAGGGACTCTGCATAACATGAAGGCTCAGAAAAGACCCAGTGGAAATGATTTCTCTGCTAATCAAAATCTCTACCATATACTCTCCTGCCTGCTCCTTCTCTAATCACAGTTATTTGTGAAGAGACGGAAGAGTCAGTTTAGCTGGAGAACCTGTTGTCTTCATCATTTACAGAATTTGGATTTCCTTCTCCATGTTATTCTCTCAAAATCCTATGAGGAGAGACTTCCCTAGTTGTCTAGTGGCTAAGGCTGCACACTCCCAATGGACGTAACCAGGGTTTGATCCCTGGTTGGAGAACTAGATCCCACATGTCACAACTGAGTTTGCATATCACAACTAAAGATCCAGTATGCTGCAATGAAGACTGAAGATCCCATATGTTGCAACTAAGACCTGGCATAGCCAAATAAATAAATAAAATTATTTTTAAAAATTCTATGAAACGTTTATGTATAGGATAGGCCATTTAGCAACTATTAATATTTAGAACAGAGTAATTTTCTCTACATCAATTCCTATCCTCCCAAGTACACTTATGATCAGGTTCTCCATCTGGGTAAGACAATAAGGCCGTTTTTTTTTTTTTTTTTTTAAGATATACTATTAAGCTCAGACTAAGTTAGCCTCTGTAATATTGCATTTTATTCCTCATTAAGAGTAAAAATATTTATCTGTGAGAAAGGAATCTGACTAGAAACCATCCCCAATAAATCAGACTGGCTTGGAAGTTGAAAGTCATGTAGTATGCCTGCTAGGGTAGCAAATTCTCTGTGTGAGAATAAAATAGAAATAATTGGGACTAAAACAATTTCAGTGAATTAAAAAAAAAAAAAAAAGCATGACAGTGACATTTTGTAAGTAAACTAGAAACTCTTAGAAGACAGAGCCTGAACATGGCATGTATTATTGTTCAGTCACTCAGTCGTGCCCAACTCTTTGCCACCCCATGAACTGCAGCATGCCAGGCTTCCCTGTCCTTCATCATCTCTGGGAATTTACTCAAACTCATGCCCATTGAGTCAATGCTGCCATGGCATTTTTTTTTTTTTTTAATTTCACTGAAGTTATTTCAGCCCTAATATGTTTGGTTTTGTTTACTTAGCCTAGATTATTATAAAATATATTGTTATTCTCCCAATCTACAGCTCTTAATATTTCTATTTTATTCACACACTGAGAGAATTTGCTACTCTAGCAGGCATATTACATGGCTTTCAATTTTCAAGCCAGTTCTGATTTATTGGGAATGGTTTCTAGTGTGCTGACTTAAGCAGTCTGAGGCTGAGCAGGAAGGTCTGCTAATACTGATCGCTGAAACCTATAAATAGTACCCCTTTGGAGAGTGACAGCTTCTAACTACATGCTTTCCATTGTTACCCAAGGGTCTGATCCTGCCTTATGGAGGTGGAATATCATAATGGTTAAGAATATAGATTTGGAGCCAATCTTCTTGTTAGTTTACAACCTTGGGAATTCCTGGAATGAAATTAAAAACTGCCCTTCCCATATCGAGGGCAAGGAGAGACTCAAGACAGAGGTAGGCCATTTTTGTTTGGCAGCTGGTAGCTGCTAAGTCACTTCAGTCGTGTCCAACAAACCTCGTATCTAAGTTCCTTTGTTTATTAAGCCTGCTGCTGCTGCTGCTGCTGCTGCTGCTAAGTCACTTCAGTCCTGTCCAACTCTGTGCGACCCCATAGACGGCAGCCCACCAGACTCCCCAGTCCCTGGGATTCTCCAGGCAAGAACACTGGAGTGGGTTGCCATTTCCTTCTCCAATGCATGAAAGCGAAAAGTGAAAGTGAAGTAGCTCAGTTGTGTCCGACTCTCAGTGACCCCATGGACTGCAGCCTTCCAGGCTCCTCCGTCCATGGGATTTTCAAGGCAGGAGTACTGGAGTGGGGTACCATTGCCTTCTCTACTTGTTTAGCAAGTGTCAGGCTTAATAACAGAGAAGGCAATGGCACCCCACTCCAGTACTCTTGCCTGAAAAATCCCATGGATGGAGGAGCCTGGTAGGCTGCAGTCCATGGGGTTGCTAAGAGTCCGACACGACTGAGTGACTTCACTTTCACTTTTCACTTTCATGCATTGGAGAAGGAAATGGCAACCCACTTCAGTGTTCTTGCCTGGAGAATCCCAGGGACGGGGAGCCTGGTGGGCTGCCGTCTATGGGGTCATACAGAGTCGGACAGGACTGAAGTGACTTAGCAGCAGCAGCAGCAGCAGCAGCAGGCTTAATAAACAAAGGAACTTACATACGAGGTTTGTCTTAGATGGCCACAAGACAAATGGATCTCCACAACTGCCTGCAAGAATCTTAAAAAGTTTATATAGAGTCCTTAAAGAGGTTTAATCACAAATACCATCCAGATGATCTCAGTAACACATTACTCTTTCAAGGTTACAACACTGAAAGAGCTCTGGCTGTGAGAACCATGAGTAGAACATATATTCCTGGGGCAAGGGAGAGAATTAGGGACCTCAGATTGCCCAGATCTAGCTCACATCAACTGGAGATCATGACCTCTCAAGAACGCCTCCAATGCTTCCTGAATCCAAAATCTGGCTCCATCACTTACAAGTTCTGTTGGGTTCAGCCCTATTGCTCATTATCTCTGCCTCATGTTCCTCATCTTAAAAATGACAATAATACTGGTATCAACTGGAGAAGGCTGTTATAAAGATTAAATTAGTTAATATGTATACAGTATTTAGAATGTAGTAAGTGCTTTGTTAGGGCTTCCCTGGTGGCTCAGAGGTTAAAGCATCTGCCTGGAATATGGGAGACCTGGGTTTGATCCCTGGGTCGGGAAGATCCCCTGGAGAAGGAAATGGCAACCCACTCCAGTACTCTTGCCTGGAGAATCCCATGGATTGAGGAGTCTGGTAGGCTACAGTCCATGGGGTCACAAACACTCAGACAGGACTGAGCAACTTCACTTTCACTTTCTTTCAAGTGCTTTGTTACATGTTTGCTGTTACCATTCAGATTATTTGTCTGCAATTTTCTGTCTTTCTTGTTGAAACCATCAGGAAATCAGGAGTGATTATATTTTTTCTTTCCCAAATTCTCTACTCAGCAGAGCCTTGCCTATTTTCTAAGGCTCATCTTCAATGTTAACTTCCCAGATCACACAGTCACAATCAAACATCTATTCTTTCGGTATCTTGGAGAGCTTATTTCCGATTCATTTCAAGTAGCTATTATGTTCTCTTTTATACTTTTACAGTACTGCTTATTCAGAGTTTTTTCCCCCTCCCATGGTGACTTAAGTTTCAATTATGTTGCTATATTTCATGTTATTATCATACCTTTTCCTTAAAAATCATGTTACTTACTATTGTCTCTTTGGCGTGACATTGTTGCTCAGTTTTTTATATCATTAGTCATAATCTTGTCAATGTGAAGGCAATAGTAAGGAATATGTTTCAAAGAGATCGGTATGTCTCTTACAATTTTATGCAAAACTATGTGTTTTTAATCATGTCTGTTTTTTTTTTTTTTGCTCAGAAAGAGTATGTATATATCTTAATTTCAAATGTTCTATGTGCCCAGGTAAAGAATTACTAATATTTACATTGAGTGATATCAAAATACTTTGGCCACCTCATGCGAAGAGTTGACTCATTGGAAAAGACTCTGATGCTGGGAGGGATTGGGGACAGGAGGAGAAGGGGACGACAGAGGATGAGATGGCTGGATGGCATCACTGACTCAATGGATGTGAGTCTGGGTGAACTCTGGGAGTTGGTGATGGACAGGGAGGCCTGGTGTGCTGCGATTCATGGGGTTGCAAAGAGTCGGACACGACTGAGCCACTGATTTGATCTGATCTGATATCAAAATGTTATTATGCTTGGTTTGTGTGCAATATCTCTCATCTTTCTCTATATACTTTTACCTATATATGCCACTTTAATTGAGCTGATTTTGTAACTAAGTCAAAGGAAAAACGAACTTCATCTTATTAATAAATTAAGAATAAAAAGATGAAAGATACAGACATTTCAAAGAAAACAGAGAAACAAAGAATACTGTGCTGAAGGAGTAATTACATTGTGATGGACTGTCCAGCTAGATCTAAGCTTCATCTATGACTTAAGAAAAATCTTACTTATGTATAAAAGAAACAAAGACTGGAGCACTTAAAAGGTGAGATGAACAGATACTGTCAAATAGTCAGAAAAGTATGTAATGTTGTAGTAGAAGTTTTCAAGGAGAGACTGAAAGGAAACAGATTACAGTAAAGCAAAGATCGAGTATTAAATTCAAGATAAATAAATGGTTTTCTTTTAGATTAGTATCCATTTGAAAAAGTACAATACTCAGTATAAAAAAGTATATAAAATCAAAGAATTGTGAGAAGGAAAAAAAAATGGATAGAAACAAAAAGAGGGAAAATAAACAAGGTAAATGCCATTCAACCACAAATGGATGTGCAGAACACATTGTTCCAAAGCACTGTGTCATTCGACAATAACAGTGTAAATGAGAAACTCCAAGTTTTTATTTTTGTTTTATCTAGGCTTTTTCTGCATGGCAATTTCTGCTGAGATTTCACTTTTTTTTTTTTGGGTCATGAAAGTCTGTCAAGCTCCTGATGACCTATCAAAATAGAAGGAGCAAGATGAGTCTCAAACTAGTTGTTAGTTGCTTTTCCAGCAGGAAACTAGAAAGCCAATATTCCTGACATTTTGCCAAGGATCAGGTATCATTCATACACATTATCTCATGCTACCCTCAAACATTTTCTGAGTCAAAGTATCTACGCCTTTCAGTGGCTACATATTTTGCCTTGATATATAATTTTCATGTAACTTTTTTCATAAGAAAACTCCAAACACTCCAAGATATTAAAGTACAAACTTGCAGATTTTGTATCCTTCCAGTACTCAGCTAAGTTTCTATGTTTAATTTACAGCAAACTCTCAAACTGTCTTTCAAAGTGGTACCACTGACATTTCCACTAGTAACGAGTGAGCATTTCTGCCGTTTTACATCTTTGTCAGCATTTGTTATTGTTGGTTTTTAAAAATTATTTGGAAATTTTTAATAGTTATATAGTGGAACCTCACTGCAGTTTTAATTTGCTTTCTCCTAAGGACAAATGATGTTAAGCATCATTTCATGAGTTTATTTGCCATCCATATATTTCCTTTGGTTATGGGTCTGTTAGAATCTGTAGCTTATTTAAACATTTTAAATCTGTTTTCTTGCTGCTGAGTTTTATAAGATGATTATGTATTTTCCATATAAGTGTTTTAATCAGATGTGATTTTCAAATATTACCTCTGAGTCTGTGGCTTTTTTTCTTAAGGAGCAAAACACTTTAATTTGATAAAGTCCAGTTTATCACTTTTTTCCTTCATGGATTATGCTATAAGTTGTTATAAATCATTCTTTTCTCAGAAAATTTTATGACATTAATTTTTTAAGCTTCTAATATTGCTTTTGTGAAATTTTGTTCCATTTTTGTTTCTGACCTTTTATACTATTGTTTTTCCTCTTAGAAATATTTTATTAATAATATCTTCCCTTTACTTCTGACATTTTAACTTCCCCATGGTGTACCTCAGTTAGATTTTTAAACTCATGAATTTGGGCTGTTTCATGCTCTTCAACAATAAAGTTTTATTATTATTTTGCATTTTTTTTTCTCCCAATGTTTTCTCTTGTTTGAATTCCTAATGGGCAGATGTAAAACCTCCTCCTAATTTTTGGTTTGCTCTGGAATAATTCCGGACAGTCACTGGAGTTGGAGAGTGAAGGACAGAAAACAATTAATAGCAGAATTTTGTTAAATGTCTGTAAAAGTAATTATTTGACCTCTCAGGTTCTGACTTCTTTCTTATGCATACTGGTAATTACCCCTTTCTCACAATATTAGGAAATGGAGATTTTATTTTCTGGAAAAATGAAACCAGAGAAGTTCTGGATTTTTTATATTAAGTTTGTTGGAGAGTGGGGGTAATAAAAGAAATTTTATGGTCTCAAGAATGGGACTTCGAACTGTTATCCCTTGTTGGCTATTTGAATGCCAAACAGGATTCTGGGGCTTTCTTTTCAGCATTTCTGTCTACATGTGATTAGGTTTAATTTGCTTTTATTATGCTTTGCAACATGCAGTTTTATAGCATTTTAAAGTATTCCACTAATTTCAGCAAGATTTCAGGAGATGTGTTCAAAAGCTTAAATTTATATTTAGTTCAGTTCAGTTCAGTCACTTAGTCATGTCCAACTCCTTGTGACCCCATAGACTGCAGCACGCCAGGCCTCCCTGTCCATCACCAAATCCTGGAGTTTACTTAAACTCATGTCCATTGAGTCGCGATGCCATACAACTATCTCATTTTCTGTTGTCCCCTTCTTCTCCCACCCTCAGTCTTTCCCAGCAGCAAGGTCTTTTCCAATGAGTCAGTTCTTTGCATCAGGTGGCCAAAGCATTGGAGTTTCAGCTTTAGCACCAGTCATTCCAATGAATATTTAGGACTGATTTCCATTAGGATGGACTAGTTGGATCTCCTTGCTGTCCAAGGGACTCTCAAGAATCTTCTCCAACACCACAGTTCAAAAGCATTAATTCTTTGGTGCTTAGCTGTCTTTATAGTGCAACTATCATATCCATATATGACTACTGAAAAAGCCGTAGCTTTGACTAGACGGACCTTTGTTGGCAAAATGATGTCTTTGATTTTTAATATTCTGTCTAGGTTGATCACAGCTTTTCTTCCAAGGAGCCAGCGTCCTTTAATTTCATGTCTGCAGTCACCATCTGCAGTGATTTTGGAGCCCCCCAAAATAAAGTCAGCCACTGCTTCCACTGTTTCCCTGTCTATTTGCCATGAAATAATGGGACCAGATGCCCTGATCTTAGTTTTCTGAATGTTGAGTTTTAACCCAACTTTTTCACACTCCTCTTTCACTTTCATCAAGAGGCTTTTTAGTTCTTTTTCATTTTCTGCCATACTCACATCTGTGTATCTGAGGCTATTGATATTTCTCCTGGCAATTTTGATTCCAGCTTGTGCTTCATCCATCCCAGCATTTCTTAAGATGTACTCTGCAGATAAGTTAAATAAGCAGGGTGAAAATATACAGCCTTGACATACTCCTTTTCCTATTTGGAACCAGTCTGTTGTTTTATGTCCAGTTCTAACTGTTGCTTCTTTACCTGCATACAGATTTTGGAGAAGACAAGTCAGGTGGTCTGGTATTCCCATCTCTTGAAGAATTTTCCATAGTTTGTTGTGATCCACACAGTCAAAGGCTTTGGCATAGTCAATAAAGCAGAAGTAGATATTTTTCTGGAACTCTCTTGCTTTTTCAATGATCCAACGGATGTTGGCAATTTGATCTCTGGCTCCTCTGCCTTTTCTAAATCAAGCTTGAACATCTGGAAGTTCTCGGTTCATGTACTGTTGAAGTCTGGCTTGGAGAATTTTGAGCATTATTTTGCTAGCATGTGAGATGAGTGCAATTGTGCAGTAGTTTGAGCATTCTTTGGCATTGCCTTTCTTTGGGATTGGAATGAAAACTGACCTTTTCCAGTCCTGTGGCCACTGCTGAGTTTTCCAAATTTGCTGGCATATTGAGTGTAGCACTTTCACAGCATCATCTTTCAGGATTTGAAATACTTCAACTGGAATTCCATCACTTCCACTAGCTTTATTCATAGTGATGCTTTCTAAGGCCCACTTGACTTCACATTCCAGGATGTCTGGCTCTAGGTGAGTGATCGTATAATCGTGATTATCTGGGTCATGAAGATCTTTTTTTGTATAGTTCTTCTGTGTATTCTTGCCACCTCTTCTTAATATCTTCTGCTCCTGTTAGGTCCATACCATTTCTGTCCTTTATTGTGCTCATATTTGCATGAAATATTCCCTTGGTATCTCTAATTTTCTTGAAGAGATCTCTAGTCTTTCCCATTCTATTGTTTTCCTCTATTTCTTTGCATTGATCACTGAGGAAGGCTTTCTTATCTCCCCTTCCTAGTCTTTAGAACTCTGCATTCAAATGGGTATATCTTTCCTTTTCTCCTTTGACTTTCACTTCTCTTCTTTTCATTAATGTTTGTAAACCCTCCTCAGACAGCCATTTTGCCTTTTTGCATTTCTTTTTCTTGGGGATAGTCTTGATCACATGCTCAGTGGTGTCTGACTCTTACAACTATAAGGACTGTAGGCCCTCAGTATCTGTACACGGAATTTCCTAGGCAAAAATACTGGAGTGGGTTCCTATATCCTCCTCCAGGGGATCTTCCTGACCCAGGGATGAAACCCATGTTTCTTTCACCTTCGGCATTGGCAGGAGGATTCCTTATGACTGCACCACCTGGGAAACCCTAAAATGAGTAAGAGTCCTAAACCAAAACACCTGTGTTCAGTTTTTCTTATTGTAATCCCTTTTGGGATAATCTTCTCTCTGGCCAATTTTCCCCTGTACTTTCTTTAGTTCTCCTTCATTAAATGTTTCTTTAATTGTAATAAACTGATATTTCTGAGCCTGTAAGAGAATGTTCCAGGTGTACATAGAGCCTCCTCTCTGATAAACAGTGAGCAATTTCCAGGAGTATATATTTTACTGCAATTTTCTAGAAAAGGTAGAACGCTGCTTTATCATTAAATAAATATATATATATATATATATATAATATATATAACAGATTTAAAATTTTACCTATATTTTCTGAAAAAACACAAAACCTTCAAAGCACTTTTATGGCAGTCTGTGTTCCTAGAATCTCCTGGTATGTGAATTCTCATTTCTCTGTCCTCTGGCATGTGGAGATAAAGTTTTGAGAAACTGCCACCGGAGCTAAAATGGTTGTTAAAACTGGGCCTTCCCAGGAGTCACAAAATCTTTCATTGCAAGTAATAATCTTTGAAGAAATTAACCTTTCAGGGCATTGTTTACATGAGAAAAAGCAGGGTTCAACACTACTCCAAACTTGTACAAAATCAGTGGTTTACATGTTAACAACTGCGGGGTATTTGTAAGTTTAACTTTTCATCTGATCAAATGCTACTCTTCACTATCTATAAAATGTCATAAAATAACAAATCTAATACATTAATTTCAGGTTGTGTTATTAGGATATGATTTGTCATGTACAATAGCCAACAACACAATAAAAATCATCACAGTAAATCAAATTCCCTTATTTTGTAATTTCAATCTTTCTACTGTTTCCTTTGTACTCACTGCCTCTAAGTTTTGTTTAGGTTTGAATTTATGCAGCACAAAGAAATACTAAGAGGCTGGAATAAAAATAAAAAACATTAATGAGAACAAATGAAAAGTTTGAGCGGATGGGTATAGGAGACAGAAAATTAAAGTGGGTGTTTTGGTAAAACCAGACAGTGCACTTGAATTAGTATCATGGCTGGATTGACAATGTAGACTAGAGTTAGTTGGCCGAGAAGAGACAGTATTTCTTAGCAAAGAGTGACGAACAGGTAATAACTAAGCCATAAGCCATTCAGTAGGGCCCTATGGTAATGTAATCTCTGAGTCTCAGAATAAAAAGGAGTTGAAAAGTTAGTTAATTCTTAATGCTATTCTTTTAAGACTCTTGACTTCCATAACAGTATGTCTTCTGGTTTTCTTCCTGTATCTTCAGCAACTGCTTCCTCTCCACAACTTTTGCTGGTAATTCCATATCTTTTTGACATCTTAGGTTCTTAACCTTTCTCCTCATCTCACCTCTTTCTTCATCATCTTGGTTTTAGGAATTCTCTATATATCACAGACTCACAAATTTTTATCTCCAGTTCAACACTTACATCTGAATTCTTGACCCTATGACTCAGCTGCGTTTTTTATATCTTCACTTAGATGCCTCATAGGTATCTCAAACTTAAGACATCCAAAATTAAAATGAATTTTCCACATCAAATTTATCCATATCTCAGTCTTCCATTGATGAACAAATCATACCATCATCAATACAGTTTCCAAAACCAGAAAAAAATGGCTTCTTGAGGAGTCCCTATCTCTTTTACCCCATATGTAGTCATTTTTATTATACCTCTAAAAATATTAAATGTTTTTCTACTTCTCTCAATATATACTTTTTCAATTGAAACCTATAATTTTCACTTGAACTACTCTAACAATTTTCCAACTTATCTTCCTGCTTCATTCATGACCTCCTGTAATCCACAGTTACCCAGTAGCCATAAAAATTTACTTCCAAAACTTAAAATATGTTACTACACTTTCCTTCACAAAACTTTTCAATGACTTTGAAATATTTCTAAAAATGTTCACTTTGAAATGTTAGCCTGTTTCAATTATTTCATAACCAATAAAAGTCAACAAATTCTTATGAATTATCTACAATGAAAAGGTCAAGTTCTAAATATTGCTGAGTAAATCAAACATTAAAAAAATTGCTACTGTATTTAAGCTTGAATTCTGGTGAAAATAGCCACTATATTTTGAGTGATTATTGTCAACTTTAAAATACAATCATTTAACTCACTCAATACACCCAATGAGAGAATTAGAATTTTTCAAATGTATGTTCAATATCAATGTCTTTATGCCAGCAAAGTCATATTTTAAGTAGTCTAATACAATTTCATAATTTATTTATTCAACAAATACCCATTGAGAAATTACTATGGAGCAAACATCTAATCAGAAACAACAAAAAATTTCTTGTCTTCAATCAGATTACACTCTAGATATGAAAACTGACAAATTACAAGACAAATAAATGAAATATATTGTATGTTAGCCACAAGTGATTCAGAAAAGGTTAGCAGGGAGATGAGGAAATTAGAGATGGAGGTTGTATTTAGCTGGTCAAGTAAAACCTCAGTGAGAATAGGATATTTAGGAAAGACCTGGAATGGTGAGGGAATAAGCCATTTGTAGATTTGCAGAAAGAATGGTGTGAACAGAGGCTTTTCAAATGCAAATACTCTGAGGCAGAAAGGTGCTTTATGTGTTTTTAAAGTGAGAGGAAGACCAAGGTAGTTTTAACAAAGTGAATTAGATACAGGCTAATATGAATTTTTCCTCTATTTCTTTGCATTGATCACTGAGGAAGGCTTTCTTATCTCTTCTTGCTAGTCTTTGGAACTCTGCATTCAGATGCTTATACCTTTTCTTTTTCTTCTTTGCTTTTCTCTTCTCTTCTTTTCACAGCTATTTGTAAGGCCTCCTCAGACAGCCATTTTGCTTTTCTGCATTTCTTTTCCATGGGGATGGTCTTGATCCCTGTCTCATGTACAATGTCACGAACCTCCGTCCATAGTTCATCAGGCACTCTATCTATCAGATCTAGGCCCTTAAATCTATTTCCCACTTCCACTGTATAATCATAAGGGATTTGATTTAGGTCATACCTGAATGGTCTAGTGGTTTTCCCTACTTTCTTCAATTTCAGTCTCAATTTGGCAATAAGGAGTTCATGGTCTGTGCCACAGTCAGCTCCTGGTCTTGTTTTTGCTGACTGTATAGAGCTTCTCCATCTTTGGCTGCAAAGAATATAATCAATCTGATTTTGGTGTTGACCATCTGGTGATGTCCATGTGTAGAGTCTTCTCTTGTGTTGTTGGAAGAGGGTGTTTGTTATGACCAGTGCATTTTCTTGGCAAAACTCTATTAGTCTTTGCCCTGCTTCATTCCGTATTCCAAGGCCAAATTTGCCTTTACTCCAGGTGTTTCTTGACTTCCTACTTTTACAATCCAGTCCCCTATAATGAAAAGGACATCTTTTTTGGGTGTTCATTCTAAAAGGTCTTGTAGGTCTTCATAGAACCGTTCAACTTCCGCTTCCTCAGCATTACTGGTTGGGGCATAGGCTTGGATTACTGTGATACTGAATGGTTTGCCTTGGAAACAAACAGAGATCATTCTGTTGTTTTTGAGATTGCATCCAAGTACTGCATTTGGGATTCTTTTGTTGACCATAATGGCTACTGATGTTTTCTAAGGGATTCTTGCCCACAGTAGTAGATATAATGGTCATCTGAGTTAAATTCACCCATTCCAGTCCATTTTAGTTCGCTGATTCCTAGAATGTCGACGTTCACTCTTGCCATCTCGTTTGATCACTTCCAATTTTCCTTGATTCATGGACATGACATTCTAGGTTCCTACGCAATATTGCTCTTTACAGCATCAGACCTTGCTTCTATCACCAGTCACATCCACTCTGTGACTGGTGATAAAGCAGTGACATCCACTGTGTGACTGGTGAAAAAGCAAGAGAGTTCCAGAAAAAAATCTATTTCTGCTTTATTGACTATGCCAAAGCCTTTGACTGTGTGGATAACAATAAACTGTGGAAAATTCTTCAAGAGATGGGAATACCAGACCACCTGACCTGCCCCTTGAGAAACCTATATGCAGGTCAGGAAGCCACAGTTAGAACTGGACATGGAGCAACAGACTGGTTCCAAATGGGAAAAGGAGTACGTCAAGGCTGTTTATTGTCACTCTGCTTATTTAATTCATATGCAAAGTACATCATGAGAAACATTGGGCTGGAAGAAGCACAAGCTGGGATCAAGGTTGCCGGGAGAAATCTCAATAACCTCAGATATGCAGATGACACCACCCTTATGGCAGAAAGTGAAGAGGAACTAAAAAGCCTGTTGATGAAAGTGAAAGAGGAGAGTGAAAAAGTTGGCTTAAAGCTCAACATTCAGAAAATAAAGATCATGGCATCTGGTCCCATCACTTCATGGGAAATAGTTGGGGAAACAGTGGAAACAGTGTCAGACATTATTTTTTGGGGCTCCAAAATCACTGCAGATGGTGATTGCAGCCATGAAATTAAAAGACACTTACTCCTTGGAAGGAAAGTTATGACCAACCTGCATAGCATATTCAAAAGAAGACACATTACTTTGCCAACAAAGGTTCATCTAGTCAAGGCTATGGTTTTTCCTGTGGTCATGTATGGATGTGAGAGTTGGACTGTGAAGAAAGCTGAGCGCCGAAGAACTGATGCTTTTGAACTGTGGTGTTGGAGAAGACTCTTGAGAGTCCCTTGGACTGCAAGGAGATCCAACCAATCCATCCTAAAGGAGATCAGTCCTGGGTTTTCATTGGAAGGACTGATGCTGAAGCTGAAACTCCAGTACTTTGGCCACCTCATGCGAAGAGTTGACTCACTGGAAAAGACTGATTCTGGGAGGGATTGGGGGCAGGAAGAGAAGGGGACAACAGAGGATGAGATGGCTGGATGGCATCACTGACTCAATGGACATGAGTCTGAGTGAACTCTGGGAGTTGGTGATGGACAGGGAGGCCTGGTGTGCTGCTATTCATGGGGTCGCAAAGAGTTGGACATGACTGAGCAACTGAACTGAACTGAACTGAGTATGAATTTAAATAGGAAATATATCGAACACTTACTGTATCATAGTTTTGGAAGCTGAAATCTGAAATTAAAGTACTATTAGGTCCATGCTCTCTCTGATCATCCCCTAGGGCTTTTCTTGTCTCACTCTCTTCTGGTGTTTGTCAGGAATATTTGGCATCTTTGGTTTAGGGTAGCATGGCTCTAATCTGTTTCTCCATCTTCACGTATCTTCCCTCTGTGTAGGTCTATGTATCTCTGTTTTATCTACTTGCAAGGACATCAGTCATGTTTTAGGGGCCATTGACTCATTGGAAAAGACTCTGATGCTGGGAGGGATTGGGGGCAAGAGGAAAAGGGGACGACAAAGGATGAGATGGCTGGATGGCATCACCGACTCGATGGAGTGAGTTTGAGTGAACTCTGGGAGTTGGTGATGGACAGGGAGGCCTGGCGTGCTGCAATTCATGGGGTCACAAAGAATTGGACACGACTGAGTGACTGAACTGAACTGAGGGGCCATCATAACTTAGTATGATCTTTTCTTAACTATTCACATCTGCAAAGAACCCATCTCCAAATAAGATCACATTTGTGGCTACAGGGGCTAACCTGAACATATCTTTTAAGGGGAACAATTCAATCCACAATAATCATATTCCAAGATTTCATATGGGCATGACTTTTAGAGAGATAATATTCAACCCACAACAGCCCACTATTTGATCTCCAAATCACTGCAGATGGTGACTGCAGCCATGAGATTAAAAGATGCTTACTCCTTGGAAGGAAAGTTATGACCAACCTAGATAGCATATTCAAAAGCAGAGACATTACTTTGCCAACAAAGGTCTGTCTAGTCAAGGCTATGGTTTTTCCTGTGGTCATGTATGGATATGAGAGTTGGACTGTGAAGAAGGCTGAGTGCCAAAGAATTGATGCTTTTGAACTGTGGTGTTGGAGAAGACTCTTGAGAGTCCCTTGGACTGCAAGGAGATCCAACCAGTCCATTCTGAAGGAGATCAGCCCTGGGATTTCTTTGGAGGGAATGATGCTAAAGCTGAAACTCCAATACTTTGGCCACCTCATTTGAAGAGTTGACTCATCGGAAAAAACTCTGATGCTGGGGGGGTTGGGGGCAGGAGGAGAAGGGGACGACAGAGGATGAGATGGCTGGATGGCATCACTGACTCAATGGACGTGAGTCTGAGTGACCTCCGGGAGTTGGTGATGGACAGGGAGGCCTGGCTTGCTGCGATTCATGGGGTCACAAAGAGTCAAACACGACTGAGTGACTGAACTGAACTGAATTCACATCTATTACGTGAAAAATCAATATATTCATCTCATCTCAGCACTTCTAAAAGCCTTAGCCCGCTTCAGCATCAAATCTCAAATTTAAAAGTCAACTCAAAAGCTCTCAAATCTCATCATCTAAGTAAGTATTGCTTAGATTCTGGGTATGGTCCAACTGGGGCAAAATTCTTCTCCATTCATAGGCTTTTGAAATAGAAAACACTTATCTTCTTTCAAAATATAATAATGGGCCAACCATTGGGTATATATTCCCATTCTAAAAGTAATAAAATGGAATAAATAAAGGGATTTTAGCCTAAATCAAGTTTGCAGTTAATCAGGGCAATTCTATGAGCTTTCAATGCCTGACAGTAACCTTCTGTGGCTCAGTGGTCTGCCCTTTCTCCTCTCCAGGGCCATGAGCCTACTCTCTCTGGTCTCTACCCTTTTAATTCTGTCCTTAGATTCACTCTTCCTTTCCTTCTTCCTCTCTCTGTCCTTTCAGCTCAGGCTGTCAGTTTCTGCAGGTAAAATGAAAATGTAAAACAACAACAACAACAACAAAAATCCCCAAACACCTTGTTTTCATCAATATTAAGGGGATATACACTATTAGACATGAGGATTTTCCACTGCTCCTCCTGCATACCCCTACCTCACTTCCTTGCTTCTATTGAGATGATTGATTGAATCCTCAGTCACTCAACCAATGTCTTTACCAAAAGGATTTCTAGCTATACCATTGGCTCTGACTCCACAGAACATTATCTGGTTAAGGTGAGGATTTTCCAAACTATCATGTTCTGATTTATATTTGCTTGGCAGTTCTTTCCCAAATTTACCTACTTTTTCTCATATTTTACCATAAGCAGCAAGGAGAAACCAGATTTCACCTTATATGTTTGCCTGGATATCTCCTCAGTTAAATATCCAAGTTTATTATTTGTAAGTTCTATCTTCCATTCAGTGATAGAATGTAATTCACTCAAGTTTTCTGTGACCTTATAAGAAGTTGCTGCTGCTGCTGCTGCTGCTAAGTCACTTCAGTCGTGTCTGACTCTGTGTGACCCCATAGATGGCAGCCCACCAGGCTCCACCGTCCCTGGAATTTTCCAGGAAAGAGTACTGGAGTGGGTTGCCATTTCCTTCTCCAATGCATGAAAGTGAAAAGGGAAAGTGAAGTCGCTCAGTAGTGTCTGACCCTCAGCGACCCCATGGACTGAAGCCTTCCAGGCTCCTCCATCCATGGGATTTTCAAGGCAGGAGTACTGGAGTGGGGTGCCATTGCCCTCTCCGTTATAACAAGTTACTTTTTAACAAAGATCACTTTCTCTCCAGAGTCCATTAACATCATCCTCATTTTTGTCTGAGACTTTACCAGGAGTACCTTTAATGCCCCTTTTCTACTAATAATAGCTACAAGATAGGTAGACATTTTTCTATCATATGCTTCAAAACTTTGCCAGCTTCTATTCAATATCCATTTCCAAAGCCAATTCCACATTTATATATTTGTTACAACCACACTCTACTTGCAGGTACTACGATATGTATTAGCATTCTGTTGGAGGAAGTAATTAAGACAAAGAGACTGCAAGTTGACCCATAAGCTTGTCCTGGACAACTGGGGCCTCCTCACTCTCCCTTATTTTTAGAAAGTACATTCTGCCCACTGTTGCCAAAGCTGGAATAGTTTCCAAAGACACAGCTTTGAAAGAAAAGGGAGTTGTTTTTTTTACAATGATACAACTTTCTCTATTTGTCTTTGAAGTTTTAAATCATCATTTCATTAAATAGTGCATGCCTGTTAAGTCACTTCTGCTGCTGCTAAGTCCCTTCAGTTGTGTCCGACCCTGTGCAACCCCATAGACGGCAGCCCACCAGGCTCCACCGTCCCTGGGATTCTCCAGGCAAGAACACTGCAGTGGGTTGCCATTTCCTTCTCCAATGCATGAAAGTGAAAAGTGAAAGTGAAGTCGCGCAGTCTGTCCGACTCTTTGCGACCCCATGGACTGCAGCCTACCAGACTCCTCCGTCCATGGGATTTTCCAGGCTAGAGTACTGGAGTGGGGTTCCATTGCCTTCTCCTAAGTCACTTCAGTCCTGTCCAACTCTTTATGACCCTATGAACTCTAGCCTGCCAGGCTCTTCTGTCCATGGGATTCTCCAGGCGAAAATACGAGTGGGCTGCTGTGCCCTCCTCTAGGGAATCTTCCTGACCCAGGGATTGAACATAGATCTCTTGCGTCTCCTGAATTGGCAAGTGGTCTCTTTATCACAAGCACCACCTGGGAAGCCCTGATTAAATAGACAACTATGCATTATTATTTCCCAGTGGCCTATGATCCTATTAAATCAAGTGTTTTAAACCTTTTGATGTTTTTGGTAGACTTCCTTGAAATCAAATCCTAAATTATCTTATTGATCTTGAACTAACTTTGCTTTCAGGATATTTTCCAGGACCTGGAACGCCTCAAAAGATGTGTTTTCTCTCCTTATAAAAAAGAAATATTTAACTAGGATTATTTGATCATTGAAAATACATGGGAAGCATTGTCAGATAAGAAGAGATGCTAAATTTTCTTTAGGGTATATATCTATGAAATTCTGGGTATAATGTCATAATTTTAAAATATGGCAAAAAAAAAAAACAACCAAATTTTCTTGCCAGCTGCATTATAATGAACTCTAACCATGGTGATTAAGCCTTTTGTTAGTTACAGTTATTGTTTTACACTGAAACTTTTGCAAAAATGTTCTTGCAAAAGTGCTTCTTCAAGATTCATGAAAGACTGAATAACACAGGTTTCTGATAATTAAAATCAATTTCCTTTCACATAGGAGGGGCAACAATGGAAGTTTCAAGCACTTTGCCAAGGCCACCTGCACAGCCCCACAAGATGTCATGTGATGGTAGCCCTAAACCTGCTCCTGTTCTCTGTCCCCACATCAGTAAAATGTGCTCACTCCACTGATGACGTAATGCTAAATGTGAAGATTATTGCTAAATGTGAAGAAGACTTGTCTCTGCTCTAGGGCACTCTGTAGACTTTGCTTGAACCTGTACAAGGGAGTGGATGGGCAATGAACACACAGAAACTTCAAGGCCCAAATCCTACCATAAAGTTTTGGGAGTTGTTTGGTTGCATAAGATTCAAGCTGTGATTGACCAGAAGCAAAGCTTCTTGTTGTTTAGTCACAAAGTCCTGTCCGACTCTTTGCAACCCTATGGACTATAGCCCTCCAAGTGCCTCTGTCCATGGCAATTTTCCAGGCAAGAGTACTGGAGTGGGTTGTCATTTCCTTCTCCAGGGGATCTTCCTGACCTAGGAACTGACCCATGTCTCCTGCACAAGAGGCATCTCCTGCACTGCAGGTGGATTCTTTTATCACTGAGCCATCTGAGCAATACACAAGTCTATCCAACCCCTAAAAATGGTCAAAGGATATAAGCATTTGTAGGTATTTGGAGTTTGGGGGGCTTTGGAGAAATTTTATTCCCTATCTGGCTCAGCACTTCCATTCCTTATACCACTTGTTAAAGAAAGGGCATGTATGTGATGGGAGATCAGAATAACAAGTGGCCTTTGAGAAAGCAAAAAGACTGGTGAGGCAGATTAAAGCTCTGGGCATCTTCCAAGAAGGGATGCCATTTGAGTTCAGTTAGATGTGTCTATGGGGTTCCCTGGTGGCTCAGACTGTTAAGAATCTGCCTACAATGCAGGAGACCTGGGTTTGATCCCTGAGTTGGTACATCTGGAGGAGGGAATGGCAACCCCTTCTAGTATTCTTGCCCAGAGAATCCCCAGGGACAGAGGAGCCTGGTGGGCTGCAGTCCATGGGGTGCAAAGACTAAGCACAGCACACAGCACAGACATGCCTATAACTTTGGAAGCTGTGGGTTGGGCACTGTGGCAGAGACAACAGAAGGAGAAAGTACCCCTAGGTTTGGCTCCAGCTCTGGAAAGGGGCAGAAACCTGATAGACCCCCACAGAGCAATAGCTCCTAGGAGTTATACACAGTGTTCCTTCATGTAGAGCTTCCCACAGGGTAATAGCATCTCACAGTGAGAACTCCCTTTCCTATCAAGAGGCGAATTGAGAATATACTCCATTGACCCACTTCTGCCATGGCTGAAACTCCTTCTTTAACTACAAGCCATATCTATTTATAGCAGAGGAGCACCATAACTGCCAGCCTGCTTTCTCTAGGAATGCATGTGCTGCTAGGCTGGGTTGAGTATGTAGATTCTCCAACCCCATGCTTATTTCTGTGGCAGGTAAGAAGGCAGTGGGAGAAACTTCCACTGATGCCTAGAAACAGGAACAAACTGCAGCAGTCAGTGAGCTAACCTCACAGTGGTTTGGCTGGTGATTCCTTACTGAAAGTTGGGCTGTTCTAAAGGGATTAACCTTATGGATTGGACAATGGGAAGCTGAGAGATGGGTGATCATGAGAAAGCCCTTGTAGGATCAAGGATTGAAACATTCAGGTTTGCCTGCAAAAGCCTGAGGCAATCTTTGCTGTTTTCCATATCCTGGCTCACAAGGTACTGGAAGTTAGGAAGCTGATGACCTAGTCCAGGCACAAATTCTAATGACTGGCTCTTCAGTAGATATCTGTATCTACTCTGGCTTGGATACATCACTGGGGAAGATGGCTTATTGTCAAGGATGCCAGATTATCCTTCAAATACAGTGAATTTGTTAATGCAGCAATAGCGTGTCTGATGTATTGTAAAAAACATCTAAGGTGACTACCAAAGGAGTCTGGGGCCATCCACTAGAGTGCCAACCAGACTGGCAAATTGACTATTTTGGCTCCTGCTGTCTACGTAAATGTTCTAAATATGCCCTGGGTTGTGTGGACACAGCAATCTAGTGCACTAGATTGGGGATCCTTGCCAAAGCACTCAATGCCATAAAGCCATGAAAGTCATGGAGAATAGCTATTCCCCAACTCTCACTGTGGATCCATGTGTTATGCTTCAGATTCTCATGGCTGGGGAAGGAGTTATCTATTGGAATTTGCAATAAGACATCCACCAGCCTGGGTAAGTTACTTTGTACCTATGGGTTAAGGGGAACTACTCAGTCTCTGCTGCTGCTGCTGCTGCTGCTAAGTCGCTTCAGTCGTGTCCGACTCTGTGCGACCCCATAGATGGCAGTCCACTAGGCTCCCCCGTCCCTGGGATTCTCCAGGCAAGAACACTGGAATGGGTTGCCATTTCCTTCTCCAATGCATGAAAGTGAAAAGTCAAAGTGAAGTCACTCAGTCATGTCCGACTCTTAGCAACCTCATGGACTGCAGCCTACCAGGCTCCATGGGATTTTCCAGGCAAGAGTACTGGAGTGGGTCACCATTGCCTTCTCAGACTCAGTCTCTACTGGGATCCTATTGTCCTGTCCCAAGCTGGACCCATTGAAATGTACTGTACTTGGAATGAAACATATAACATCAAGAGAGAGGAGCAAGTGAGTGTCCACACTTGGCACATTCTGTCCCCAGTCCATCTCCTTATGCCTGATGGTGTTGCCTCTCTTGGACAACATGTTCAGTATGCACAGCCAGGTCAAGCCCCTAAAGCTACCATCCTTCCTCTCCTCAAGGCCAGATGAATGCCTTGTCTTCTCCACTGGTGTGAACATTTCAGTTCAGTTCAGTTCAGTCACTCAGTCGTGTCGGACTCTTTGCAACCCCATGAATCACAGCACTCCAGGCCTCCCTGTCCATCACCAACTCCTGGAGTTCACTCAAACTCATGTCCATCGAGTCGGTGATGCCATCCAGCCATCTCATCCTCTGTCGTCCCCTTTTCCTCCTGCCCCCAATCCCTCCCAGCATCAGAGTCTTTTCCGATGAATCAACTCTTTGCATGAGGTGGCCAAAGTATTGGACTTTCAGCTTTAGCATCAGTCCTTCCAATGAACACCCAGGACTGGTCTCCTTTAGAATGGACTGGTTGGATCTCCTTGCAGTCCAAGGAACTCCAAAGAGTCTTCTCCAACACCACAGTTCAAAAGCATCAATTCTTCGGCACTCAGCTTTCATCACAATCCAACTCTCACATCCATACATGACCACAGGAAAAACCATAGCTTTGACTAGACAGACCTTTGTTGGCAAAGTAATGTCTCTGCTTTTGAATATGCTATCTAGGTTGGTCATAATTTTCCTCCCAAGGAGTAAGCACCTTTTAATTTCATGGCTGCAATCACCATCTGCAGTGATTTTGGAGCCCCCCCAAAATAAAGTCTGATACTGTTTTCACTGTTTCCCCATCTATTTCCCATGAAGTGATGGGACCAGATGCCATGATCTTAGTTTTCTGAATGTTGAGCTTTAAGCCAACTTTTTGACTCTCCTTTTTCAGTTTTATCAAGAGGCTTTTTAGTTCCTCTTCACTTTCTGCCATAAGGATGGTGTCATCTGCATATCTGAGGTTATTGATATTTCTCCCAGAAATCTTGATTCCAGCTTGTTCTTCTTCCAGCCCAGCATTTCTCATGATGTACTCTGTATATAAGTTAAATAAGCAGGTGTGATCATTTAGCCACTGTCTTTTCTCCCTCCATTGGCCTGAAAGATATCATAGCACCTACAGAAGTCCTTATTAAAGTCACCCAGAAAGCCTTATATAAGTTAACAAAGCCTGTTGTTACTGAACACTGAAATATCTTTAATGAGAAAAGCTGTTCTCCTAAATAGGATGATTTGGGGCATTGTTCATGCATCACAAGTGTACACTTGTTCCATTTTCTAAATAATATGTTGTATGCTCATACTTGATGAGTCTGCTAAAGTGTCATCTTTATTAAATCACATGGGGACAGGTGTGAACACACAGTGATCTGACCTCCAGCTAAAGGGATTTAATAAATCCAATCATGGGACTCTTGCAAAAAAAATATTACTTACTTTGAGAATCATTATCTTATTTTGAGTTTTCTCCTGCATGTGCCTATACTATTGCTGTGGTTTCTGCATCCATGCAGCCAGATAACCATCAAAGGAGCCACCTTCATGCCAGTGAAATTTCTTGCTGACAGCTCAGAGCACACTGAAGAAGACTGGGCATGTGAGATTGTAAGAGCTGGTCATAAGGGATGTAGTGTTGGAGGAGGCAATCAAGAAGACAAGACCACTGGTTGACCCTCAAGCTGAAAACAGGCAATTAGAGGCTCCTTACCAGCTCCCCTGTCCTTGGAATGTTGGTTTTGTCCATTGTTCCCATAACTAGAACCATTACAAAGATGTAGCCTTGAGAGAAAATTCTATTTCAAAATTAGGCCATACAGACAGTTCTCACAAATTAGAACTTCTACATAACTTTTGTGGGGCATGCAGTTGAACCCACAACCATATGATGTCCTATGTATCAGTTTCATTTGTACCATATTTGTAATCCTCTTTGTTCAGTTCAGTTCGATTCAGTCTCTCAGTTGTGTCTGACTCTTCGCAACCCCACAGACTGCAGTACACCAGGCTTCTCTGTCCATCACCAACTCCTGGAGCTTACTCAAACTCATGTCCATTGTGCTGGTGATGTAATGCTCTAGTATACAAAATAAAGTCTCTGATTTCCTGCAGTTGGCAACGTAAGAGGGTTTATCTTGCTCATGCTCAATTGCTGTTGTGTCCGACTCCTTTGTGACCCTACAGTCTGTAGCCTGCCAGGCTTCTCTGTCCATGGAATTTTCCAGGCACAAATACTGGAATAGGTTGCCATTTCCTCCTCCAGGGAATTTTCCTGATCCAGGGATCAAACCCATGTCTCTTTTGTCTCCTGCATTTGATGGCTGATTCTTTACCACTGAGCCATTTGAGAAGTCCTAAGAGGGTTTATAGACACAAATAAATATATCATGTGTGCCCAAATGCAAGGTAAGTGTTTTTTTCTTCTGCAAAGATTATTTAATATAGCCAGTCAGTGATAATATTGTTTAAAACACTGTCTGGATTTATAGAATGATCATTGGGAAGATGTAGTGAGATTCTGAATATGAGCCATTAGGTGAATAGGAGGGTCATTTTTCACATGACAGAAGGTAGGAGAGAGGAAGGCTTAGGGCTTGGTAACCTACTCCAGTATTCTTGCCTGGAGAATCCCATGGACAGAGGAGTCTGGTAAGCTACAGTCTGTAGGATCACAGAGTCAGACACAACTAAAGCAACTTAACACATGCGCACGCATGCACACACACACACACACACACACACACACAAGACAGGTTGGGCAAGTTAAATTTGAGATACATACTAAGCATTATATTAATGAGGAATACACAAATGAAAGTCATTCAGATGTGTCCAACTCTTTGCAATCCCATGGACTATACTATTCATAGAATTCTCTAGGCCAGAACATTGGAGTGGATAGCCTTTTGCTTCTCCAGGAGATCTTCCCAACCCAGGAATCAAACCCAGGTCTCCCTCATTGCAGGCAGATTCTTTACCAGCTGAGCCACAAGGGAAGCCCCAAAGAATTAATGCTTTTGAAATGTGGTGTTAGAGAAGACTCTTGAGAGTCCCTTGGACTGCAAGGAGATCCAACCAATCAATCCTAAAGGAAATCAGTCCTGAATATTCATTGAAAGGACTGATGCTAAAGCTGAAACTCCAATACTTTGGCCACACGATGCAAAGAACCGACTCATTGGATAAGACCCTGATGCTGGGAAAGATTAAAGGCGGGAGGAGAAGGGGATGTCAGAAGATGAATTGTTGGATGGCATGGTGTTGGACATGAGTTTGAATAGGCTTTGGGAGTTGGTGATGGACAGGGAAGCCTGGCATGCTGCAGTCCATGGAGTCACAAAGAGTTAGACATGACTGAGCGACTGAACTGAACTGAGGCATTATACAGAGTTGGTACCTATATAGAGGAGAATTGGGTTCAGAGTGAAGGTGTTATCTGGAGAAATAAACATGCAGTCATCAACACATAATTAAATATGTATGCACATGACTGTGGTGCTGTGATACAATAAAAAAATATGTAGTTAATCTGTATCCGCCATTCTTGGCATAGAACTGCTAAAACTCTTGGACTTTCCTGAGTGATAGTGGTGAGAGGAACATTTTTTGTAAATTTAAAATAATTCTGTTTTAACCACACTGGAGCATATGTTAAGGAAGTGACTCAGAGAATAGAAGCTAGTTGCCAGAAGAACAATCAGACAATGCAACCAGGGGGTTTGAAATGTTATCCTCACCCAATTTCCTTTGGGAAAGGGAGAGGGGGACAAAATATTGACTTAATCACCAGTACCTAATAATTTAATCAACCATGCCTATGTAATGGGCCTTCATAAATCCCCTCAACAATGGGTTTTGAAGAGCTTCTGTGTTGGTGACCACATGGAGGTGCTGGTAGGGTGACATACCCAAAGGGCCATGGAAGCTCTGTGTCCCTTCTCTGTACCTCGTGCTATGCACCTCTTCATTTGATTATTTCTCTATAATAAACAAATCTAAGGAAATTTTACTCTGAGTTCTAAGAGCTTAGAAAATTATCAAAGCAGAGGAAGAGGTCATGGGAAATGTCAATTTACGACTGGTTCTCAAAGGTACGGAAATAGCAGACTTGCCAGCAACATCTGAAATGGGGAGTCTCTTGGGACTGAGCCTTTAACCTGTGGGTTTTGCACTAATTCTGAATATTTAGTTTTAATGAATTAAATTGTAGGGCAATAAATTAGTATCCACAGAGAATTGGAGAGAATTTCTTGATGTGGAAAACCCAAACATTTGGTGTCAGAAGTGTCCTGTGAGTAGAGGGGACCCATTTTATCTTTTAATGAAGCTGCAAGTGATCATCAAGGGAGTGAGTGTAGACAGAAGGCTGGGATAGGGAGTGGTAAGGAGCAAACCCTGAAACACTCTGAAGTCCAGTTGGGGAGATGATTAAAAATGAAGCAACAAGAAAATGTCCATCATCTTCAGTTCTCAAGTCAATTCAGTTACAGAAATTTTTGTCAATTTATGATTCTATTACTCAAAAATTTATCTCAAACCCCAAATATCAACTTATATAATACTCAAAATATTGTTGCATCCCTCATTCTGTGGATTTTGTGTCTTTCTTTACTGTTATACTACTTGCACAAAACAGTATAGTATAGCTCTCCCTTCCTGCCTTACATCTTGATGTTCCCTTTCCTTCCTTACTAATGAATGTTTAACATAGTATTTTTTTCCAGAATAGGCTACTTTCATCTGCTTTAATATATCATTTCTCCTCAATGATTTTCTTATTGGTGTCCGTGAACTTATTTGCTACCTTTTGATCAACAGAAGCTTCTTCTCTTACTATCTTGACATTTGTTTAAAGCCAAATCTCTTTCTATAATTATCAAACCATACTTTGTTGGTCTTAAATCCCCCAGCTTTAGATACTTCACTTTTTTTTGCTTTAAGTTGCCATTTAATAACTTCATTTTTTCCCCCTCAGATTATAGTAGGATCTACAGGTAGGCCTTTTTTATCCTATTCAGTTCAGTCGCTCAGTCGTGCCCAACTCTTTGCGACCCCATGAATCACAGCATGCCAGGCCACCCGTCCATCACCAACTCCAGGAATTCACTCAAACTCATGTCCATCCAGCCATCTCATCCTCTGTCGTCCCCTTCTCCTCCTGCCCCCAATCTCTCCCAGCATCAGAGTATTTTCCAGTGAGTCAATTCTTTGCATGAGGTGGCCAAAGTATTGGAGTTTCAGCTTCAGCAACATTCCTTCCAAAGAAATCCCAGGGCTGATCTCCTTTAGAATGGACTGGTTGGATCTCCTTGCAGTCCAAGAGACTCCCAAGAGTCTCCTCCAACACCACAGTTTGAAAGCGTCAATTCTTCTGTGCTCAGCTTTCATCACAGTCCAACTCTCACATCCATACATGACCACTGGAAAAATAATAGCCTTGACTAGACGGACATTTATTGGCAAAGTAATGTCTATGCTTTTGAATATGCTATCTAGGTTGATCATAACTTTCCTTCCAAGGAGTAAGCACCTTTTAATTTCATGGCTGCAATCACCATCTGCAGTGATTTTGGAGCCCCCAAAAATAAAGTCTGATACTGTTTTCACTGTTTCCCCATCTATTTCCCATGGAGTGATGGGACCAGATATCACGATCTTCATTTTCTGAATGTTGAGCTTTAAGCCAACTTTTTCACTCTCCACTTTCACTTTCATCAAGAGGCTTTTGAGTTCCTCTTCACTTTCTGCCATAAGGGTGGTGTCATCTGCATATCTGAGGTTATTGAGATTTCTCCCGGCAATCTTGATTCCAGCTTGTGCTTCTTCCAGCCCAGCATTTCTCATGATGTACTCTGCATAAAGTTAAATAAGCAGGGTGACAATATACAACCTTGACATACTCCTTTTCCTATTTGGAACCAGTCTGTTTTTCCACGTCCAGTTCTAACTGTTGCTTCCTGACCTGCATATAGGTTTCTCAAGAGGCAGGTCAGGTGGTCTGGTATTCCCATCACTTTCAGAATTTTCCACAGTTTCTTGTGATCCACACAGTCAAAGGCTTTGGCATAGTCAATAAAGCAGAAATAGATGTTTTTCTGGAACTCTCTTGCTTTTTCCATGATCCAGTGGATGTTGGCAATTTGATCTCTGGTTCCTCTGCCTTTTCTAAAACCAGCTTGAACATCTGGAAGTTCACGGTTCATGTATTGCTTAAGCCTGGCTTGGAGAATTTTGAGCATTACTTTATCCTGTACCCACACAGAAACTGCATTTTCAATATATGATTAAAAGTTATTTGTCAAAAAAATATGCAAGGTTTTCAGACCTGCATCCTCTACTGGTGTAGCTGTAGGGACAGCTTCTCAAATTTCCTTTTCTTTATTTTTATCCATGGTTCTTAGGCTGGACTCATTTGTCTTAAACTGGTGGACAACCACAGCTGTAAATCTCAATCTACAGTACAAATCAATCAGCTTTTCTTTTAACATCATGATTCTTCTCATCTTATTGGGAGCATTTCCAGCATCACTCGTGGTACTTCGTAAAGAGCCCGTGGTGTAACTCAAGGTTTCCAGTATTACACTAAACACAATGAAAAGTACACAAAAACTACAAGAGATCTATTTTTACTGATATTCAATTTGCTGAAGAAACAAACTGCTCACATGGAGATGATTAGTGTTACACAGTGTTTTAACTAAATACTTGCAACACTCGAGCTCACTACGATAGCAACAGGAGGTGGCCACAAAATTACTACAGTGGTTCAGTGTGCAATACAGTTAATTTTGTGATGTCATGTTTAACACTGCATCTTTACATTTGTTATATTTTCTCTTGACAGAGAATGGCACCCTTTATAGTCTATAAGTATGTGTGTAATTCTGACAAATTGTAAAGTTTTATAATAGGTGTGTGTATATCCTATGGTTGCTGCTGCTAAGTCGCTTCAGTCGTGTCCGACTCTGTGCAACCCCATAGACCCCAGAGAGCCCATCAGGCTCTCCCGTTCCTAGGATTCTCCAGGCAAGAACACTGGAGTGGGTTGCCATTTCCTTCTCCAATGCAGGAGAGTGAAAAGTGAAAGTGAAGTTGCTCAGTCGTGTCTGACTCTTAGTGAGCCCATGGACTGCAGCCTACCAGGCTCCACCATCCATGGGATTTTCCAGGCAAGAGTACTGGAGTGGGGTGCCATCGCCTTCTCTGTATCCTATGGTAACAAATAATAAAATAGACACTACCTACATATATTTTATGCATTGATGACACATCTAGCTTTTCCTTATTGTTTATATTTCTAGATTATTCAGTTTATCTGCAAGTCTTTTCAAACTGTCACAATTCTCCAAAAATTTTCTAACATATTTATTGAAAAATATCCACAAATAAATGGATCCATGAAGGTTCAAATCCATGTTTTTCAAAGGTCAACTGTACTTAAAAATAATTTTTTTTCCATTCAAAGTGTTATTTTAACAGACAACAGGGATCAGATAATCTAAATCTCTTATTATTTTAAAAATGAATCCTACAATATTGCTGACTTATTTGTAATCTTATCCAGAAGTCCATGGCAAGATATTCTAGATCAGTCAAATGTACAGGCATATATCATTATAAAGAAAACAAAAAGCTTGCTGAAGCATGAAAGAGGTGATTGCTGCTGCTGCTGCTAAGTCGCTTCAGTCGTGTCTGACTCTGTGTGACCCCATAGACCCCATAGAGCCCACCAGGCTCCCCCGTCCCTGGGATTCTCCAGGCAAGAACACTGGAGTGGGTTGCCATTTCCTTCTCCAATGCATGAAAGTGAAAAGTAAAGTGAAGTCGCTCAGTCGTGTCCGACCCTCAGCGACCCCATGGACTGCAGCCTACCAGGATCCTCCATCCATGGGATTTTCCAGGCAAGAGTACTGGAGTGGGGTGCCATTGCCTTCTCCGGAAAGAGGTGATTAGGATACATGAAAAGGCACTAGGGTTGTGCAAGCACAGAAGAAAGAGCATATGAAGGTACAGAGAGACAGCAGTCGTATGCAAGTCAAAGAGAGAGACCTCAGGATAAAGTCTTGGGCATTTAGCCTCCAGAACTGTGAGAAATAAATTTCTGTCTTTTAAGCCACTTGGTCTTTGGTATTTTATTATGGCAGCCCTAGAAAACTAATAGACTAATAAAGATTTTTTGAATATGTAGTCACAAGTTCTCAAGAATTACAAAGAAAAAAGATGTGCTTAACATTAAAACCATATCAAATATAATTAAATTTGTGATGATTTAGAAGCAATTTTAGACATCAAAAAATCTAACGTTATTATCATAAGGATGAATTGTTACTATATTTCAGAAGTAATGCTATTTGAGAGTGTTCCCCAAAAGATTGTAAAATACAACAGATTTTTTTTTTACTTGTTACTTTATTTTAAAATATTGAGTCTGAAAGAAAGCAATTAAAATAACCACCTTGCTATGAATGATTTGACAATAAATTCTAATGATAAATTTCACTTACTATTAGATAAGAAAAATGCAGTATAAAGTATTGAAAATTTTTGATAAACTATATTAATTTTCCTTATTGAATATTTTAGATATAAAGCAAATTTGTATTTGATAACATCATAGAAGGCATACTGTATGATTATTATTTTCCTAATTTCATCTGTGGATAATAGCAGAGACTGTATAAATGAAATTTTTAATTTTCTGTTCTTATTAACTTTGTATAAAATTTTGTACAGTTTTCAGAATATAAAAAAACTATTACAACTGCTCCTGTCTCTCACCTCAATCTCATTTCTTTCTCTTTCTTGGTGCTTCCTTGGAAATTTCCTCAAGGAATTCCTTATTTTTTTTAGGGGTCAATTTAATGTGTTATGTTTTCTAAAAATTTTTAAAGTGAAACATTTTTTCTCAAGGATTTTGTTTATTTTACTGTATTTGCCCAAGCAGAGTTTATTATATCTTTTCTGTGACTACTTTATATAATATCTTTATAGCACTTATCACATCCTGAAAATATGTATTTGCATTGTTGGCTTTTCTGTTCAATGTGATTGCCTCAGTTCTTAGCTCTGTGCATGGTTACTATAGTAAGAGCTTACTGAATTAAAGACTTGTTCAAAGAGAAAAAAATGTAGATTTTAATAAGGTAAATAAAGATGTTTACAATACTGTGTTATGTTTTGACTAACTTTTACTGAATATTTATAAAATGCTCATAGAACAGTGTTTCAGATATAACCACATTGATGTATACAAAGAATGGCAAACTATGATGGGACAGAAGTGATGGAGGCAAGAGATCTGAAGAATGCTTTGTATGATCAGACAATAGACAAATGTATTATAAAAATTAAATAAAATGGGTTATCTCTTACTATCTAATAACAAGCTAACATTATGTATTGTATGCATGCAAAATATATCTGCTTATATAAATATACTATATTTACATAGACACATACATATGCATTTATACAAATTATATATGTATATACCATTTCTAGATAAATGCTCAGTTTTCAAACAAACTGTTAGAGAACAATTGGGAAAATGATTAATATTCCAGAAAAAATTATCTTGTAAAGGCACAAAAGTTGCATGTAGTTCATACTGTGGCTGTTCCTTTCTTTAGCTTCAGAAAGGTAATGTCACAGAGAGATGGTGCAAAGTCTTAATTTGCAGTGATTATCAGAATCACAGAGACAATGAGCCAACTTAATAAACCTTCTTTAAAGAGCATTCATGTGTGAATTTGAGGATGTAAAGGCTAATTTACTGAAAAGAAAATGTAACAGTTAAATGAAAGAAAGTGCATAGTGAGTGGGTGTACACTGAATCACAGAGGAACATATGCTGTTAATCTAAGGAGAATTATACCCACCAAATAAAGTCTGTTTAGTTAGATATGAAGATAAATTCTTTCTTTCTCTGTCTAGTTGATTTCATGGGTATAAGCATTTACAATTGACAGACGTTACAGTTAAGGGTGGGAAGAACTGGGCTAAAAAGTACAGGGGAAATTCATGTCTTCTTTTCTTTCATTGCGTCTAGACCTTCACATGTGAGATTATCTGTTGTGCAGTGGTTTCTATGTAGAAACCACTTGCAAATGAATGAAAATGTACCTTAAGTGACAATTTTGTTCACATCTTTCTTATTGTGTTGCTATTACTTATTTGTTTCTGAATAATTTTTTTCACCATTTCAGATTTAACCTAGTCCAAACCCAGAACTAGATATAACCTAGTAAGATAGATCTGAAAAGGAGTACTAAAGTTAATGCAAGTCTAAATTTATCATTATTCAACCAATGGAGTCAGAGATACTAAAGGACCAGCTAGAGTCATTCATAAGGTACACACACATTTTCTGACTTTTACTCCAGTACTTTCTCCATCATAACATACCATTCATGGCAATACACTATATTCTTCATAATATCATGGAAGGAAGTGATAGTACAGAATCATACTTAAGTATGACTAATAAATATATTCCAAAAATGAAAACTAGGTCTCACATCCATAGCAACCTTTCAGAAAGACAGAATATAGCTTTTTACACAATGATTTTTTGCTGGGGTCCAGCCCGGGTGGATCCAGGGAATTCGAAGCAGGGACAGCGTCGGCGAACTGGATACAATAGCTTTAATTAAATATTAATTAGAGATATAAAGAGTAATAGAATAAGGATAGCTTAGCAGGAAAATTCAGTGGAGAAAAGAGGCTGAATAACTTGGTTTACGTGGAAAGTTAATAAAATTCCAAAATAAGGAATTTGCGTCATCCACGTAGGCCGCAGGCGTCCTCCCATTCTCCTGAAGGAGAGGAGACACTAAGGCCTCCCCAGTCAGATCTTAGAAGCCCAGGCATAATTAGAAGGCTTGACGAGCCTCCACGCTCAAGATGGGAATTCAGCCAGAAGGTGAGAGAAAGAACGACATGGGGAGACCAAGTTTCGGTGAACAAGGCCCGCACTTTATTTTCCAAAGTAGTTTTCATACCTTAAGTTGTGCATAGGGGATAATGGGGGAAGGGGTAGAGTCAGCAGTAATCCAGGTTTTCTTCCTGCAAACTTATCATGTGCAAAAGTTTAGGTGATTTACATCATCTTCTGGCCAGAGGGCCTGTCAACATTTTAAGATCCTTTCTTCAGAAAACTTATTCTTCTCTAAAGGTGATTATTCTAAAGTCAGGCGCCACCCTCCGAAAGCATTAGATAAAGCTGCATTCCTACAGGGCAAAGGTGTGGTGGGCTATAACAAGAAAAGAATTAACTCAAGGGTCCAAGGTTACGAATATTAAAGCTACTACTTACATTCCTATACACCAATTATATGAATCAATACACTGCCAGGGACACAGTAGGTAAGGGATATGGAAACTTAACAGCAAACATTGGCCCAACAAGTGAAAAACCCTTTACCAATACAATTTCTAATCAATCTTTTAACTGCTCAAAGGAATCTGTATTTAGACAGTTTAGAACATCTCATGCCTCTCACAGTAGTGAACTAAAACACTCTTGTCACGCTCAGGAACTTTATTAACTGGAGCTGTAAGTTAACTCTTTCTCAGAGAGAGAGATGGTGGTGGGGGACAGCCCCCTGTAAAGTCAGAGGTGTAGGTGAGAGCACAAAACAGTAAGTAGGCAGACTCTGGTTTTGGGGGTAGATGCTCGAGAATTTCCAGGGGTACTCCTGAGGCTCAATCCCGCCTTTGTGTATGCCGAGCCTCCTTCCTCATGACCTTTGCCATGGACGGAGTTCCTCACGCTGGCTCCCGGCAATTTTTATTATGACAAAATACATATAAAATGTACTAACATCCATTTTTAATAGTTCTATGGTATCAAGTACATTTCTATTGCTCTTCACCACCATCATCTCCAGAAATCTTTCATCTTGCAGAACTGAAAATCTATGCCATTGAATATTAACTGCTCATTCTGCCCTTCTCCAGTCCCTGGTAATCACTCTTCTATTTTCTAAGATTTGGCTGTTCTAGGTTTCTCATATAAGTAGAATCAGAAAATGTGTCTTTTTGTGGGTGGCTTATTTCACTAAACTTGTGGCATATGGTAGAATTTCCTTCCTTTTTAATGTTGAATAATGCTCTATAGTATGTATATACCATGTTTCACTTATTCATTCATCTCTTGATGGACACTTGAGTTGTTTCTATCTTTTAGCTATTACGAATAATGCTATTATGAACATAGGTGTACCATTTCTCTTAAAAATTATGCTTTTCATTCTTTTGGGTACATATCCAGAGTAGAATTGCTAGATCATATGGTAATTCTATTTTTAATTTTTGAAGAACTATTATACAGTTTTCCACAGTGGCTGCACAATTTTACATTGATATTAACAAGGTAAAAGGGTTCAAATTTTTCCACATCTTTACCAACACTTGCTATCTACAGTTTTTTGTTATTTTTTAATAGTTGTCATCCTAATGGATGTGAGTGAATGTCTTTTTGTGATTTTGATTTGTATTTTCCTAATGTTCCAAAGAATAGCAAGAAGAGATAAGAAAGCCTTCTTCAACAATCAATGCAAAGAAATAGAGGAAAACAACAGAATGGGAAAGACTAGGGATCTCTTCAAGAAATCAGAGATACCAAAGGAACATTTCATGCAAAGACGAGCTCAATAAAGGACAGAAATGGTATGGACCTAACAGAAGCAGAAGATATTAAGAAGAGATGGCAAGAATACACAGAAGAACTGTACAAAAAAGATCTTCATGACCCAGATAATCATGATGATGTGATCACTCACCTACAGCCAGACATCCTGGAATGTGAAGTCAAGTGGGCCTAGAAAGCATCACTACGAACAAAGCTAGTGGAGGTGATGGAATTCCAGTTGAGCTATTCCAAATCCTGAAAGATGGTGCTGTGAAAGTGTTGCACTCGTTATGCCAGCAAATTTAGAAAACTCAGCAGTGGCCACAGGACTGGAAAAGGTCAGTTTTCATCCAGTGCCAAAGAATGCTCAAACTACCGCACAATTGCACTCATCTCACATGCTAGTGAAGTAATGCTCAAAATTCTCCAAGCCAGGCTTCAGCAATATGTGAACCGTGAACTTCCTGATGTTCAAGCTGGTTTTAGAAAAGGCAGAGGAACCAGAGATCAAATTGCCAACATCTGCTGGATTATAGAAAAAGCAAGAGAGTTCCAGAGAAACATCTATTTCTGCTTTATTGACTATGCCACAGCCTTTGACTGTGTGGATCACAATCAACTGTGGAAAATTCTGAAAGAGATGGGAATACCAGACCACCTGATCTGCCTCTTGAGAAATTTGTATGCAGGTCAGAAAGCAACAGTTAGAACCGGACATGGAACAACAGAGTGGTTCCAAATAGGAAAAGGAGTTCATCAAGGCTGTATATTGTCACCCTGTTTATTTAACTTATATGCAGAGTACATCATGAGAAATGCTGGACTGGAAGAAACACAAACTGGAATCAAGATTGCCGGAAGAAATATCAATAACCTCAGATATGCAGATGACACCACCCTTATGGCAGAAAGTGAAGAGGAACTCAAAAGCCTCTTGATGAAAGTGAAAGTGGAGAGTGAAAAAGTTGGCTTAAAGCTCAACATTCAGAAAACGAAGATCATGGCATCCAGTCCCATCACTTCATGGGGAATAGATGGGGAAACAGTGGAAACAGTGTCAGACTTTATTTTTCTGGGCTCCAAAATCACTGCAGATGGTGACTGCAGCCATGAAATTAAAAGATGCTTACTCCTTGGAAGGAAAGTTATGACCAATCTAGATAGCATATTCAAAAGCAGAGACGTTACTTTGCCAACAAAGGTTCATCTAGTCAAGGCTATGGTTTTTCCTGCGGTCATGTATGGATGTGAGAGTTGGACTGTGATGAAGGCTGAGCGTCAAAGAATTAATGCTTTTGAACTGTGGTGTTGGAGAAGACTCTTGAGAGTCCCTTGGACTGCAAGGAGATGCAACCGGTCCATTCTGAAGGAGATCAGCCCTGGGATTTCTTTGGAAGGAATGATGTTAAGACTGAAACTCCAGTAGTTTGGCCACCTCATGGAAGAGTTGACTTATTGGAAAAGACTCTAATGGTGGGAGGGATTGGGGGCAGGAGGAGAAGGGGACCACAGAGGCTGAGATGGCTGGATGGCATCACTGACTCGATGGACGTGAGCCTGAGTGAACTCCGGGAGTTGGTGATGGACAGGGAGGCATGGCATGCTGCGATTCATGGGGTCGCAAAGAGTCGGACATGACTGAGTGACTGATCTGATCTGAATGATTAGTCATATTAAACATCTGTTCATGTGGTTATGGGCCACTTGTATACCTTTGGAGAAATGTCTATTCAAGTCCATTGCTGATTTATAACTAAAATTGTTTGGGCTTTTTGTTTGTTTGTTTAGTTTTAAGAGTTTCTATACACTCTCAGGGAGAAGGAAATGGCAACCCACTCCAGTATTCTTGCCTGGAGAATCCCTTAGATGGAAGAGCCTGGTGGGCTGCCCTCTGTGGGGCCGCACAGAGTCAGACATGACTGAAGCAACTTAGCAGCAGCATCAGCAGCATACATTCTAGAGTTTCTATACAGTCTATGTACTCTATACATACATTCTATACAATCTATTTATCACTTAGATATACAATTTGCAAATCTTTTCTCCCTTTCTGTAAATTGTCTTTTTATCCTACTGATGATGTCTTTAGAGGCACCAAAGTTTTTAATTTTCACAAAGTCCAATTTGTCTAATTTGTCTTTTGCAACTTCTGCACTTGGTATCACATCCAATAAATCATTGCCCATTTCAATGTTGTGAAGTTTTTTCCCTATGTTTCCTTCTAAAGGACTTCCCTGGAGGCTCAGATGGTAAAGAATCTGCCTGTAATGCAGGAGACCCAGGTTCGATCCCTGGGTTGAGAAAGTCCCCTGAAGAAAGGAATAGTTTTAGCTCTTACATTTAGATCTTAAAACAATTTTGAGTTACTTTTTGTATACAGTGTTAAGGGTCTAAATTCATTCCTTGGCATGTGGATAGACAGTTTTCTGACCATCATTTCTTGAAAAGGCTTTTCTTTCTTCACTGAATAGTTTTGACAAACTTGTTGAAAAACAATTATACTGTACTCTTTAAATATCTTAAATTTGATTGTAGAATAAGATGATTTGTATATGTGTCACCTTTATATACAGAGATTTTTTTTCTTGATAACCCTTAATGGATTTTTAAACTGTTGAGATATAGTTGAATAATACATTTTAGTCTCTGGTTACAGCAATTTTATGAGCTAATGTAAACTATTTTTATACTCAAGTTCATTTCTGTTCTTTTTCACATATTTTTATATATTTGCACATAGGTGGTATAAGAATCAATTTCACGAGACCCACACAAAAGACATAAAACTATTCAAATACCATGTATTTATGCATTTATTCATTCTTTAAGTATTGATATACTCAAGTATCTATTATTGATGACAAAGCATTGTAAGAGGTCCTGAGGTTGCAATGACAAAGATACCAGGCTTTGTTTCTTACAGCCACATTACATAAAAATAAGTAAAGAGTCTATGAAGTCATAGGAGTTTTTATTAAGAGACACAGGAAGAGTGTAGAAAACACCCTTAGCTTAGGGAAAGAATATCAGGGAATTATTAGAGGAAAATGGCCTGAATGAGACACAGTATATTGGACTATACACAGATCAGGGAATTATCAGAGGAAAACGGCCTGAGCTGGACACAGTATATTGGATTATACACGTGCATACATATGTACTACATTGTGTATTTGTGTATATACATATATATATACATAAACACACACACATATAGTAATGCAATATAATTATATATGCACAAATGTATCATATATAATGCTATATATGTGTATACATATTTAAAATATATGTAATTTTAAATTTATATAATCTATAAAATATATAATAGATTTAAAAATACATAATTAATTCTGTCTATTGAAAATACTTCTTATATTTATATGAGAACAGGCCAGGCACATATAAACTATCCCACCATAATAGACATCCCCTAAGTTGCTTAAAATAATTTATAAAATTTGTTTTAAAAACTGCCCAAAATTGCTTACCTATAAATCAAAGTCTCCTTCTTATAATATGCTTCAAATTTCAATTCTTTACACTACAGACTATTATTCTCCTTATAAGAGTAAAAAGAGCTCTGCACTAAAAAGATAGATCTAGCCTTCCCATTAAAGATAAGTCTTCTTTTGGAAGCACATCAAGAAAACAGATTCCAAACAAGACTGTCCATGTCAGGCAAAACACCTACACTACACCCTTAATAGATACCTCTTGCTAAAGCTATCATCTTATAAGCTTTAAAGGCAGTGGCATAAAAAGCAGAGGTTTGTGATCTAGGTCCATTAGATAAACTGTTGGAATGGGAACTTCAGTCTCTGAGCGTTTGATGTAGACCAAAAAAATACAGGTGTCGGTTTCTTCCAGCAAATTAAAGCTGCCTTCTTTTTTAAAAATTTTCAACCAACAGATAATCCATTTTTGGACTTTCTTAGGCAACGTAGAGCAAACCCGACGTTGTGATTACAAGTTCCCCTTATAATGCTCCTCAAACATAAACTGCTATTCTATGTGAATGTCTTTCATAAGACAGACCTAAGTGAATCTTGTTGGTGTGTTGTGCTGTGTGATGACCTTACTGAGGACACTCTGGAGGTCACCTGATGGTGAACATAGATATACCAAAGTACTCTACCCCTTGGCCTTTCAGATTTAGTATAAAGAAAATTTAAGAGAAATTTCAGACTGAAGTCAACAAAAGCTATGCATTTTCTTAGCAGGGAGAATTAGCCAGGATGGCATTATCATAATGACACTATTTAGCTTTGTTTCAGTTCCACTTAACCAACTCTTATAAGAAAATTCGCCTTATTATACTATTTAACAAATATATCCTAAGGAAATCATGAAAATAGATGATTGCTTTTTGCATTTATATAACAAAATGATTTAAACTTGAAATGCAGCAGAATAAAAATTTTTAATAAGATTTGCAGACATTAATAAGTGAATGCTTTCAAAATCTACTGAATTAAGCTTATTCTTCAAAAATTACTGAGTTTAAGTAGATGCTTAAATGGAGCCATATACAAAAGTACAGCTTATAATGATGTATGAGAAAAATGAAGTAGATAGAAAGTGTACCCTGTTTAGCAATTATTCTTCATTACGAGGGTCATGTTCAAATTAAAACCTCCATCTGTCTCTTGTTCCCCAGTCAGTTTTCTTTTTCCTTCCTCCTTCTGTCCCTCATGCTTTTCCTTTCTAATTTTTTCCATCTCTACCCTTTTCTGTTCTTTTGGGAACATTATTGAAAAGAATCTAGGTCCCCAGCAGGGCACTTCACTAGAAAATGTAAACAAACTTTCTGCAATTCAGAGATTTAGAGTTTCTATTAATGCACTGTGACACTTGAAGCACATTCAGCTGTCCTTAAAAATCAAAGAAAACACTATTTTTTAAAGACATGAATGCTATTCTTTACTGTCCAATAATGTTTAATAAGACTTGACAAGTACTCTTAGAATTTAGCCTATGTATGCCTCTAGTGACAGGATACTAAAAAAAATGGAGGGGAATCATTATATTAGGGAATTAAAGATACATCTATAGTTTGATTATAAAAATATTTTTTTGCTTAAAAGCACATTTTAATCCTCATTGTGGAAATCAGTATCCAAAAACTTTGAACAGAGTTCTGACTTTCCCTTCTTTCTGTTTTTTTTTTTTTTTTTTTTTTTTGATCCTAGGCAATGGCATCCATCTATCACAGCAAAATTCAAAATTTTAGGTAACATAAAACTATGAAACTCTCTAACTTCCCAGAAATGAATCAAATTGATTTATAAATTTGTTTGTAAAATGCCTCCTCAATCCTTCTCCTTATCAGCCCCTGAGACTATCAATATCACTCACCTAGGATTATTGTTGATACTTTTTATTTGTCAGCAGTCCTCTCTATTCTCTTCTTTAGTCAGTCCACTTTCCATACAGCCAGAGTTTAATTTCTAAAGCAAAGATTAAATTATGTAGCCACCTAGCTTAAAAAAATACAACAACTTTCAGATGGATGAATTCAGTCTAAATCTGAGAGTTTCAGTTCAGTCATTCAGTCATGTCCAACTCTTTGCAATCCCATGGACTGCAGCATGCCAGGCTTCCCTGTCCATCACCACCTCCCAGGGCTTACTCAAACTCGTCCATTGAGTCGGTGATGCCATCCAACCATCTCATCCTCTGTTGTTCCCTTCTCCTTCTGCCTTCAATCTTTCCTAGCATCAGGGTCTTTTCCAATGGGTCAGTTCTTCTCATCTGGTGGCCAAAGTATTGGAGTTTCAGCTGCAACATCAGTCCTTCCAATGAATATTCAGGACTGATTTCCTTTAGGATTGACAGGTTGGATCTCCTGTAGTCCAAGAGATTCTCAAGAGTCTTCTCCAACACCACAGTTCAAAAGCATCAATTCTTTGGTGCTCAACTTTCTTTCTAGTCCAACTCTCACATCCATACATGACTACTGGATAAATCAGAGCTTTGACTAGATGGACCTTTGCTGTCAAAGTAATGTCTCTGCTTTTTAATATGCTGTCTATTTTGTCATAGCTTTTCTTCCAAGGCCTTCCCTGGTGCCTCAGAGGGAAAAGCATCTGCCCTCAATGCAGAAAACCTGGGTTCGATCCCTGGGTCAGGAAGATCCCCTGGAGAAGGAGATGGCAACCCAGTCCGGTACTTTTGCCTGGAAAATCCCATGGATGGAGAAGCCTGATAGGCTTCATAGGGGTCCAAAGAGTCCGACACGATTGAGCAACTTCACTTTCACTTTCTTCCAAGGAGCAAGCATCTTTTAATTTCATGGCTGCAGTCACTATCTGCAGTGATTTTGGAGCCCCCAAAATAAAGTCTCTCACTATTTCCATTGTTTCCCCATCTATTTGCCTTGAAGTGATGGGACTGGATGCCATGATCTTAGTTTTCTGAATGTTGAGCTTTAAGCCAACTTTTTCACTCTCCTCTTTCACTTTCATCAAGGGGCTCTTTAGTTTTTCTTTGCTTTCTGCCATAAGGGTGGTGTCATCTGCATATCTGAGGTTATTGATATTTCTCCTGAAAATCTTGATTCCAGCTTGTACTTCATCCATCCCAGCATTTCACATTAATGTACTCTGTATAGTAGTTAAATAGTAAAGTGAAAGTCACTCAGTCATGTCCAATTCTTTGCAACCCTATAGACTATACAGTCCATGGAATTCTCCAGGCCAGAATACTGGAATGGGTAGCCTTTCCCTTCTCCAGGGGATCTTCCCAACCCAGGGATCAAACCCAGGTCTCCCACATTGCAGGCAGATTCTTTACCAGTTTAGCCACAGGGAAGCCAAATAAGCAGGTGAAAATACACAGCCTTGACATACTCCTTTCCCTATGAGGAAACAGTCTGTTGTTCTATGTCCAGTTCTAACTATTGCTTCTTGACCTGCATACAGATTTCTCAGGAGGCAGGTAATGTGTTCTGGTATTCCCCATCTCTTTAAGAATTTTCCACAGTTTGTTGTGATCTACACAAAGACTGACGTAGTCAATAAAACAGAAGTATATGTTTTTCTGGAACTCTCTAAATCTGATGGTTTAGACCAGTTATATTCTCATCCCAGCTAAATTTACCATCTGGCTGCATATATTCATTATTTTAGACATAGGCAAAAAGCAGTGCTCTGAAGAATCTTGCTATTGGATGCCATTATACCTTTGGATATTTATATTTCTGTTTTTTTTTTTTTTTTGGAATAGCCTTCTCCAACACTTTATCCTAAAGAAGATGTGATAATACCATGCTTTTAGTTCAGTTATTAACCCTACAGGGAATCCTTCTTCATGTCAGTTCATTTCTCACCACACCCCGTAGACAGCACTGATGCCTTTGTATTACAAGTATCTGTTTCTATGAACGTGTTTGACAAAAGTTTAACTATCCTGACTTTTATTCTCTACACAAAAATTTCAAGGTCCTGTATTTAACTCAAAATCCACCAATTAAAAAATTAAATAAAATCCCAGGAGGAATATGTATTTTGTTGAAAGCCGTGTTATTCAAAATTAATAATTCATTAACTAAATAACCAATTAAATCAAATTCAGCCTCAAGTGGGCACTGGAATTCTTATAGTGCAAATGGAATCACTAGGTAATAAAAAAGAATAATAATTTTCCATCTAGTTACAAATGTACTTTGAAAAAACATGTTGTTTAGAAAGCTATCTTACTCAATAGTAAAAATCCTAAAAGCTTGAATCTTTTATTGTATTTTTTAAAAATCCCATCTTATTTATTTCAAGAATTAGCATTTTATTCTTATCTTAAGAGTTTAGGTCTTCAAGTTACCTTGTCTCTGATTTGTTTTCTTTTAAGTGCAGTCAAGGAATAAAAATAGCACAGACCCTGGGAGGGTTGTGGGGATACTGAGAGAAGAAGGCTGGGAGGAAGGAGGTGAAAAGTGGAGCATGAAAGGGACATCAAGAAATAGGATACACAATAATATGCTTCTCCCACCAGGCTCCTCTTTGCTGCTCCTGAGACTAGTTGCCCTGGGTCTGGAAGCTAAAGAGAGAGCCATACTGGAGAACAGAGACCATAACAATGCTTTTCACAGAGATAGCCAATATTTTTGTATTAGTATTTAACAAAATACTTTATAGTATGAGGATTTTATGGTATCTTTATTTTTTATAAATCTAGGAGGAAAGAGCTAAAATGTTCTCATGGCTTTTGGTGTAAATATGTATCTAATTTAACCTTTGGACATCCACGACCATTATGAATTTGTTCAGATAAGTTAGCAAACAGTATTGTCAATAAATCCAAACTTAAAATGTAGAAAATTTCAAAGGATTATGTAGTAAGAACCTATATTTGTTTCACAGAATCTGATATTATTGCTAGAAGCAAGTTCAGACATAAATCAAGTGTCACTTCTTTATTTTACACAAAAGATAACAGGAAACTGAGTTCTGGAACCAATATACATATACTGAAAGTCACATAGTCAATTAGTTGTGGAACCAGTCCTTGAATCTTGATCTCATTTATTATCTACTTGTATTGTCCCACATTGGTCTATTTTTATTAGATAAGTGATGGATTATTCTTCCTTGTGTGTTTGTGTGTGTGTGTCTGTGTGTGCGTGCATATGCACACAAGCTCAGTCATGTCCAACTCTTTGCAACCCCTTGGACTATAGCCCACCAGGCTCCTCTGTCCATGGGATTTCCCAGGCAAGAATACTGGAGTAGGTTGCTATTTCCTACTCCAGGAGATCTTCCCAACCCAGGGATTGAACCCCAGTCTCTTGTATCTCCTGTATTGGCAGGCAGATTCTTTACCATTAGGGCCACCAAACTTGCAAAACATGTCCCCCAGTTTCCTTTCCCCTTTGCTCCTAAGATCTGTCTAGGATTTGGTTCATTAACCGACAGGCTTCCTTTCCAGTCTTTCAAATTAAATGTTTATAGTATCCTTCTCTAGTGCCTTTTAAATTTCCAAGCAAGTTTATGCCCCAGAACATGAAGCCTGATGACTTAAATCACACATACAGATTTAAAAGCAATTTAGGTGGTATTAATATTTTTAGCCTAGATATCATATTAAAAAGCAGAGATATTACTTTGCCAACAAAGGTCTGTTTAGTCAAGGCTATAGTTTTTCCAGTGGTCATGTATGGATGTGAGAGTTGGACTGTGAAGAAAGCTGAGCACCAAAGAATTGATACTTTTGAACTGTGGTGTTGGAGAAGACTCCTGAGAGTCCCTTGGACTGCAAGGAGATCCAACCAGTCCATTCTAAAGGAGATCAGTCCTGGGTGTACATTGGAAGGACTGATGTTGAAACTGAAACTCCAATACTTTGGCCACCTCATTCGAAGAGTTGACTCATTGGAAAAGACCCTGATGCTGGGAAGGATTGGGGGTAGGAGGAGAAGGGGACAGCAGAGGATGAGATGGCTGGATGGCATCACTGACTCTACGGACAAGAGTTTGGGTAGACTCCAGGAGTTGGTGGTGGACAGGGAGGCCTGGCGTGCTGCAATTCATGCTGTCTCAAAGAGTCAGACAAGACTGAGTGACTGAACTGAACTGAACTGAATATTTTTAGACAAGTTGTAAATATTTCCCTTCAAGAGGAAATAACTCCATATTTTCAAACTTACTGGTTCTCTAAACAGTTGTTTTTGTCATTTTTTCTTTTCAGTTTGAAAAACACAACCCCTGACTTTTATCTGCAATAAGACAGTGAAGAGATATAGGCTGACAAAGATTGTTCATGAATTCTCAGTTAATTTCTTTCCAAACGATGGTTGCATATTTAGTTAGGCTTTCATAAGTTATAAGACCACTGATAAGATTTACTTTCAAATCATATCATCTCTATTTGTGCAGATTAATGCACTAATGGTCCAGCTGGAAATACTGTGCTCCAACCGTACTTGAAACTCTTCCACAAAAAAACTAAAAGATTACCCGTGACAGATCAAATTTAAGCTTACTTTAAACTGTTGTTAGAATTAATGATATTTCACTTCAGAAGATCAAAAAGTTATATATCTATCAACTTAAATATTAACTGAAGTAAACAATTCACATTCTGGGTTCCCTTGTAGCTCAGTTGGCAAAGAATCTTCCTGCAATGCAGGAGACTTGGGTTCAATTCCTGGGTCAGGAAGATCCCCTGGAGAAGGAAATGGCAACTCACTACAGTATTCTTGCCTGGAGAATTCCATGGACAGAGGAGCCTTGCAAGATACAGTTGTGGGGTCGCAAGAGTGTTGGCCATGACTTAGAGCCTAAACCACCACCATTCACATTCTCAGTTCTAATCTGACAAATATATATAATTAGATTGTCACTAGATGTGTAATTCAGATATCAAATTACAGAGATAATTTACCTAATCTTTATAAAAGTATGGTTAAGAAGTACTTGCATTCATTTTTCTTGTAATTTTAGAGAAGGAAAAAATACAATTCAGTATGTTATACATTATTAAATAATTATTGACTGCCCAGGAAAAAATGCTGATGTTTACAAGAAAATACTGCTTGCAGAGAAAACACACTTATTCAAACTAAAGCAAACATGAGCAATTAAATGCAGAACATTAAATACTAGCATTTAGTTCAAGAGAAGAGGCTATAAATCTTCAAAGAGCATATACCAAATAACCATTGAGAATACATATATTGTTTAAATGGCAGATTAACTTTCAGTTTCTTAGGAAAAATATTCTCAAGTATCATCCCTCAAAGAATATAATATTTTGTAACTTAGCAGTTGAGTAAAAAATAACATGTGAACTATAGATAAAATAATATTTTGATGGTGAACATTTATTAAATGTTTATAAAACTGCAATTTATAGTATTAAATTAGTATTAATACCACCCTTTAACCTGTTTAATGTCTTGTCCATATCTCATCCCCAAAGAGTGAATGAATATTTATCCCTAATGTAAGTAATGCCAATGTATTTGAATTACTTTTTCTAGGGAGTTTTACACTTTCAGAATTTATGACAAGGTGTATTAGAAATAGGTTTTTAAGAATAAATCAATCAGTTTTCTATTTTAAGCCATTTCCTCTATTCTACCAATACTGCTGCTAGAAATTGATTTTTAAAAATGTTTTAACTCTCATGTACCTTGGTCATATACAAAAATGTGCCTGGAATAGCCCTAGCAGAGAGCTTCTTTTTCCCTAGCAAACTATCTAGATAAGCTTTGACTCCAGATTTATCATTTATTGTCATTAGAATTAGTAATAGCAGGAGTAGTAAAATAAGCCAAAAGGTTCTGTTTTGGTTTTGTTTTTGTTGTTGGTTCTGGGATCAGAAGAGTTTAATAAGGTAGGATTTAGGCAAATGTTGGTCAGAGAAGTAGCTACCTGCATAGGAAGATCTGTCTCACATTATGGATCCAGGATGGCCTCTACCACCTCCCTCTTCATAGTCCCACACCTGGAGCCAACAGTCATTTGTTGCCTCCTAGATCATGGCTGAAATCCTTTGGCTAGACTACAGGTGGAACAGGCATGATTAGTTTACTGAAGGCCACAGCCTAACCCGGCTCAGAGCCTATCAGATCAGATCAGATCAGATCAGTCGCTCAGTCGTGTCGGACTCTTTGCAACCCAGTGAATCGCAGCATGCCAGGCCTCCCTGTCCATCACCAACTCCTGGAGTTCACTCAGACTCACGCCCATCGAGTCAGTGATGCCATCCAGCCATCTCATCCTCTGTCGTCCCCTTCTCCTCCTGCCCTCAATCCCTCCCAGCATCAGAGTCTTTTCCAATGAGTCAACTCTTCGCAGGAGGTGGCTAAAGTACTGGAGTTTCAGCTTCAGCATCATTCCTTCCAAAGAAATCCCAGGGCTGATCTCCTTCAGAATGGACTGGTGGATCTCCTTGCAGTCCAAGGGACTCTCAAGAGTCTTCTCCAACACCACAGTTCAAAAGCATCAATTCTTTGGCAGTCAGCCTTCTTCACAGTCCAACTCTCACATCCATACATGACCACAGGAAAAACCACAGCCTTGACTAGACGAACCTTTGTTGGCAAAGTAATGTCTCTGCTTTTGAATATGCTATCTAGGTTGGTCATAACTTTCCTTCCAAGGAGTAAGCGTCTTTTAATTTCATGGCTGCAGTCACCATCTGCAGTGATTTTGGAGCCCAGAAAAATAAAGTCTGACACTGTTTCCACTGTTTTCCCATCTATTTCCCATGAAGTGGTGGGACCAGATGCCATGATCTTCGTTTTCTGAATGTTGAGCTTTAAGCCAACTTTTTCACTCTCCACTTTCATCAAGAGGCTTTTGAGTTCTTCTTCATTCTGCCATAAGGGTGGTGTCATCTGCATATCTGAGGTTATTGATATTTCTCCCAGAAATCTTGATTCCAACTTTTTTTTTTCCAGTCCAGCATTTCTCATGATGTACTCTGCATATAAGTTAAATAAACAGGGTGACAATATACAGCCTTGACGAACTCCTTTTCCTATTTGGAATCAGTCTGTTGTTCCATGTCCAGTTCTAACTGTTGCTTCCTGACCTGCATACAAATTTCTCAAGAGGCAGATCAGGTCGTCTGGTATTCCCATCTCTTTCAGAATTTTCCACAGTTTATTGTGATCCACACAGTCAAAGGCTTTGGCATAGTCAATAAAGCAGAAATAGATGTTTTTCTGGAACTCTCTTGCTTTTTCCATGATCCAGCAGATGTTGGCAATTTGATCTCTGGTTCCTCTGCCTTTTCTAAAACCAGCTTGAACATCAGGAATTTCATGGTTCACATATTGCTGAAGCCTGGCTTGGAGAATTTTGAGCATTACTTTTCTAGCGTGTGAGATGAGTGCAATTGTGCAGTAGTTTGAGCATTCTTTGGCAGAGCCTATACTCGAGGACAATTGTCAGGACATGTCTGCCTGCTGTGGTCAGGCCAGGTCACACTCACAAATGAGCTTGTTGCCTGATCAGCATCCTAGATTTCTAATTGGCACTTTCAGCTTTAACCATGGTTTCACCTATTGGTGTGTGTGACAAATGTACAGAAAATATAGCTCTCAATTTTACATGTGGTTGAATGACAATTAATAGATGGCTTTGTCTTTTGTTCATCCTTTCCAAATTCAAGGTAAGTTCCACCATCCTTTCGAGGATAGCATATAGGTCCTTGATGAAGTCTGCTGGGACTCAAATAGCAGGGAGAGCTAAGCCCTCCAGGACTCTAGTATAATAGAGAAGTATTAAATGTTTTGCTCTTGATATGTTAATCAATTATACATTAACATGTTTTAACCCATGAGATTCATACTAAGCCATAAATCAGCAGCGTTGTGAGAAATAATAGTCTACATGCATGTGAAATGTGTAGGGAAAACAGAAAATAAGCAGTCCTGCCATGTAACATATAGAGAACCCTTTGAATATTTATTCTACATGTGGTATCATGAGAAGCTCTCATTATACTTCCTGGATTGTAGCAGTAGCTCAATAAATATAAATGTATTCTTCCATTTTAAGTCTTCACAGTTTAGATTACAGGTTAAGAATTTCATAATAGTGTCATTTAACAAATATTTATCATAATTAACTTTGTGTCAGGCATAAGAATTAGTATATATGGCCCCAGTCCTTAAGGAACTACAATCTAACTGTAGATTCTAATCTTCAAAAATAATTATAATGCATTGTGTTAACATGGAAATAGACCAATGTGATATGTGAGAACTGATAAGGAGTGTATATCACCTCATTTTATGTCTCAAGGAAGACATTTCAGATGAAATAACAAGGAGTCTAAAGAATGTGTGACATTCGTTCGGGATGGGGAACACATGTATACCTGTGGTGGATTCATTTTGATATTTGGCAAAACTAATACAATTATGTAAAGTTTAAAAATAAAATAAAATTAGAAAAAAAAAAGAATGTGTGACATTCAGCTATTGAATATTAGAAGGAAAATTAAAGGAAATGTCATAAGGTATAAATATCTTGCTATATTACAAGCCATATGATATTACTAGGAAATAAATATCAAGCAAGGAGATCCAACCAGTCCAGCCTAAAGGAGAACAGTCCTGGGTGTTCATTGGAAGGACTGATGTTGAAGCTAAAACTCCAATACTTTGGCCACCTGATGAAAAGAGCTGACTCATTGGAAAAGACCCTGATGCTAGGAAAGATTGAAGGCGGGAGGAGAAGGGGATGACAGAGGATGAGATGGTTGGATGGCATCACCAACTCAATGGACATGATTTTGGGTAAACTCCGGGAGCTGGTGATGGACAGGGAGGCCTGGCGTGCTGCAGTCCATGGTCTCGCAAAGAGTCAGACATGATTGAGCAATAGAACTGAACTGAAACATTAGGCAATATTGCACAATAGAGTTTTAAATCTCAGAAGGCAAATAATAGGTAGTTTTCATTTTATATTAAAGAACTTAGACTTTTATCACTGTATATGATATATATATATATGCTTTTGAACTGTGGTGTTGGATAAGACCCTTGAGAGTCCCTTAGAAAGCAAGGAGATCCAACCAGTTAATCCTAAAGGAAATCAGTCCTGAATATTCATTGGAAGGACTGATGCTGAAGCATATTATATTGGCCCACTCTCATCTCTTGATCAAAAAAAGTCCCAGTGACAGATAAACCATGGCTCCAGGGTTGCAAAGAGGGACACACTTGTTGAAGAGAGAGCTGTAAAGATTTGTGGCCACTGTTAAAGTTAACCATAAGCAGTGAGTGATACGATCAGAATCATATTGTGGTTTTTGTTTCACAGCCTCAGGTGCATGTTAGAATAATGATATCAGTTCAGTTCAGTCACTCAGTCATGTCTGACTCTTTGCTACCCCATGGGCTGCAGCATGCCAGGCTTCCCTTTCCATCACCAACTCCCAAAGCTTGCTCTAACTCATGTCCATTGAGTTGGTGATGCCCTCCAACCATCTCATCCTCTGTTGTCCCCTTCTCCTCCAACCTTTAATCTTTCCCAGAATCAGGGTCTTTTCAAATGAGTCAGTTCTTCACATCAGGTGGTCAAAGTATTGGAGTTTCAGCTTCGGCATCAGTCCTTCCAATGAATATTCAGGACTGATTTCCTTTAGGATTGACTGGTTGGATCTCCTTGCTGTCTAAGGGACTCTCAAGAGTCTTCAACACCCAGTTCAAAAACATCAATTCTTTGGTGCTCAGCTTTCATTATGGTCCAACTCTCACATCAGTACATGACTACTAGAAAAACCATAGCTTTGACTAGACTGACCTTATCTCACCTACCAAATCAGAATCTCTTAAGAGAGAATTAATGAATATGTATATAATTTGAAAGAAGTTATCCAACATATCTAAAATTCAGTTTTGGTTGAGAAGTCCCCTCTTCAATAAATTATTCTGATGACAATATTAGGGGAATATGTTTGAACTGAGTCTTTTTATTTTGTACCAGCGCAGCGGCCAAGAGGAGCTACCCCACCCCCGAGGTCAGGCGCGACGGCCCAGAGAAGCTACCCCGTGCCCGAAGTCTGGGGCAGCGGCTGAGAAGAGCTACCCTGTGCCTAAGGTCAGGGGCGGTGGCCGAGAGCAGTTACCCCACCTCCCAGGTAAGGAGCAGCGGCTGAACTTTGCTGGAGAATCCGTGAAGAGAGACCGCAGGTCCAAGGTAAGTGAAACCCAAGTAAGATGGTAGGCACTGAGAGAGGGGATCAGAGGGCAGACAGACTGAAACTACAATCACAGCCAACTAGCCAATCGGATAACATGAACCCCAGCCTTGTCTAACTAAATGAAACTAAGCCATGCCAGAGTGGGGCCACCCAAGAAGACGGGTCATGGTGGAGAGGTCTGACAGAGTGTGGTCCACTGGAGAAGAGAATGGCAAACCACTTCAGTATTCCTGCCTTGAGAACGCCATAAACAATATGAAAAGGCAAAGAGATAGGACATTGAAAGATGAACTCCCTAGGTCGTTAGGCGCCCAATATGCTACTGGAGAAATCAGTGGAGAAAAAAACTCCAGAAGGAATGAAGAGATGGAGCCAAAGCAAAAATACCACCAAGTTGTAAATGGGACTGGTGATAGAAGCAAAGTTCCATGCTGTAAAGAGCAATATTGCATAGGAACATGGAATGTTAGGTCCATGAATCAAGGCAAATTGGAAGTGGTGAAACATGAATGGCAAGAGTGAACATCAACATTCTAGGAACCAGTGAACTAAGATGGACTGGAATGGGTGAATTTAACTCAGATGGTCATTATATCTACTACTGTGGGCAGGAATCCCTTAGAAGAAATGGAGTGGCCATCATGGTCAACAGAAGAGTCCAAAATGCAGTACTTAGATGCAATCTCAAAAACAACAGAATGATCTCTGTTCATTTCCAAGGCAAACCATTCAATATCATGGTAATCCAAGTCTATGCCCCAACCAGTAATGCTGAAGAAGCTGAAGTTGAATAGTTCTATGAACACCTACAAGACCTTCTAGAACTAAAACCCAAAAAAGATGTCCTTTTCATAATAGGGGACTGGAATGCAAAACTAGGAAGTGAAGAAACACCTGGAGTAACAGGCAAATTTGGCCTTGGAATACAGAATGAAGCAGGGCAAAGGCTAATAGAGTTCTGCCAAGAGAATGCACTGGTCATAGCAAAATCCCTCTTCCAACAACACAAGAGAAGACTGTACATAGGGACATCACCAGATGGTCAACACCAAAATCAGATTGATTATATTCTTTGCAGCCAAAGATGGAGAAGCTCTATACAGTCAGCAAAAACTAGACCAGAAGCTGACTGTGGCTCAGATCATGAACTCCGTATTGCCAAATTTAGACTGAAATTGGAGAAAGTGGAGAAAACTACTAGACCATTCAGGTATTACCTAAATCGAATCCCTTATGACTTTACAGTGGAAATGAGAAATAGATTTAAGGGACTAGATCTGATAGAGTGCCTAATAAACTGTGGATGGAGGTTTGTGACATTGTACAGGAGACAGGAATCAAGACCACACCCAAGAAAAAGAAATGCATAAAAGTAAAATGGCTGTCTGAGGAGGCCTTACAAATAGCTGTGAAAAGAAGAGAAGCAAAAAGCAAAGGAGAAAAGGAAAGATATAAGCATCTGAATGCAGAGTTGAAAAGAATAGCAAGAAGAGATAAGAAAGCCTTCCTCCATGATCAATGCAAAGAAATAGAAGAAAACAACAGAATGGGAAAGACTAGAGGTCTCTTCAAGAAAATTAGAGAAACCAAGGGAACATTTCATGCAAAAGATGGGCTCGATAAAGGAAAGAAATGGTGTGGACCTAACAGAAGAAGAAGATATTAAGAAGAGGTGGCAAGAATACACAGAAGAACTGTACAGAAAAGATCTTCATGACCAAGATACTCACGATGGTGTGATCACTCACATAGAGCCAGACATCCTGGAATGTGAAGTCAAGTGGGCCTTAGAAAGCATCACTATGAACAAAGCTAGTAGAGGTGATGGAATTCCAGTTGAGCTTTTTCAAATCCTGAAAGATGATGCTGTGAAAGTGCTGCACTCAGTATGCCAGCAAATTTAGAAAACTCAGCAGTGGCCACAGGACTGGAAAAGGTCAGTTTTCATTCCAATCCCAAAGAAAGACAATGCCAAAGAATGCTCAAACTACCACACAATTGCACTCATCTCACACCCTAGAAAAGTAATGCTCAAAATTCTCCAGGCCAGGCTTCAGCAATACGTGAACCGTGAACTTCCAGATGTTGAAGCTGGTTTTAGAAAAGGCAGAGGAAGCAGAGATCAAATTGCCAACATCTGCTGGATCATGGAAAAAGCAAGAGAGTTCCAGTAAAACATCTATTTCTGCTTTATTGACTATGCCAAAGCCTTTGACTGTGTGGATCACAATAAACTGTGGAAAACTCTGAAAGAGATGGGCATACCGGACCACCCGACCTTCCTCTTGAGAAATCTGTTTGCAGGTCAGGAAACAACAGTTAGAACTTGACATGGAATGACAGACTGGTTCTAAATAGGAAAAGGAGTACGTCAAGGCTGTATATTGTCACTCTGCTTATTTAACTTATATGCAGAGAAACGCTGGGCTGGAGGAAGCACAAACTAGAATCAAGATTGCTGGGAGAAATATCAATAACCTCAGATATGCAGATGACACCACCCTTATGGCAGAAAGTGAAGAAGAACTAAAGAGCCTCTTGATGGAAGTGAAAGAGGAGAGTGAAAAAGTTGGCTTAAAGCTCAACATTCAGAAAACGAAGATCATGGCATCTGGTCCCATCACTTCATGGCAAATAGATGTGGAAACAGTGGCTGACTTTATTTCTCTGGGCTCCAAAATCACTGCAGATGGTGACTGCTGCCGTGAAATTAAAAGACACTTACTCCTTGGAAGGAAAGTTATGACCAACCTAGATAGCATATTGAAAAGCAGAGACATTACTTTGCCAAAAAAGGTCTATCTAGTCAAGTCTATGGTTTTTCGAATGGTCATGTATAGATGTGAGACCATAAAGAAAGCTGAGTGCTGAAGAATTGATGCTTTTGAACTGTGGTGTTGGGAAGACTCTTGAGAGTCCCTTGGACTGCTAGGAGATCCAACCAGTCCATCCTAAAGGAGACCAGTCCTGGGTGTTCATTGGAAGGACTGATGTTGAAGCTGAAACTCCAATACTTTGGCCACCTGATGCAAAGAGCTGACCTATTTGAAAAGACCCTGGTGCTGTGAAAGAATGAAGGCAGGAAAAGAAGGGGATGACAGAGGATGAGATGATTGGATAGCATCACCGATTGGATGGATGTGGGTTTGGGTGCACTCTGGGAGTTGGTGATGGACAGGGAGGCCTGGCGTGCTGCAGTTCATGGGGTCGCAAAGAGACACTACTGAGTGACTGAACTGAACTGAAGTGAGGAAGGTAAAGAAGTCTGAAATGATGCAGATTTAGGAAAACAATTTAGATAATATATCTACTAACATATAATACAAGCATTTTGAATTGTAGTGGATGTTGAAGAAACAAATCAGCATGAGTCCTCCAGAACATTGCTAACTGTGAATATGTTTTAAAGCAGTGAAACTGCAGATTAATAATTCCGCATAGGTTCATATTAAGGTACTAAATTATGAAGTTCCTTGGAAAGGTTGTTGCAAAGCTTAAGACAAGAATATTTTACTTTGACAATTTTTGTATTTGCATATTTGATGGCCATGAATGAGTGGGGAGAAAAAGCAGTCATTTTTGGTATTTCAGAACTGTCCAGCACAAAATATAAAGAGGTCCATAAAAAGAAAAAGGAGAACTGTATCGCCTTGATGTACTGACTTTCATTTTGAAAGATCACATAGCTTTTTACAGATTTAACAACCTGACATACAGAGATCATTTCAACCTCTGCTGAAATACAATCAGCCTTGGGGTGAAACTCACCTGTTATTAAACTGACTTTGGCAGCACTACAGAATACTTTAGTACAGAAAATAAAAAGAGAAGGTCAAACCTCATTAAAACTTCTAGGAGAAGTTACCAAAGGACTACTGAATCTTGGGGAAGAATTGGTTCCAACAAAAGTGAAACTGCGTGATTTGAGATGAGATGGTATTGGAAAAAAACAAATGATTCCATTCTCTCAGTAACAAGGAAGTAGATACACAAGAAACAGGCCAATAAAATACAAGTATCCATTCCTTGAGTTAATGCATCTGGATCTCCCTTCTCCCATGGCAAGTGTTAGCTATTTGGAATCAGGAAATAGTTGATAAACGGGGGTAGTCTATTCAAAAGATGAGAAATTACACAAAAAGTAATTTTGTTATTGTCGAAACATGAACCTAAAAGAGTTTACGGTTACCAGATTTAATCACAAGAAGGAAGGCATTGGTCAGATGGGTTTACATTTTTAAAATCTTAGTATTTCCTGAAAGTCCAGTGGTTATGAATTTGTGCTTCCACTGCAGGGGACATGGGTTGATCCCTGGTGGGAGAACTAAGATCTTGCATACCCTGTGGTGTAAACAACAACAACAAAAATCTTATGTAACACATGAGCTACATAAGAAATGCTCACTAAACTCTGTTTTGTTTTTTGGAATCCAATATCAGAACTTCCCTGGTGGTTAAGAATCCACCTGCCAATGCAGGGCACATGAGTTAGATCCCTGGTCCAGGAAGATCCTACATGCCACAGGGCAATTACGTCCACACCCACAACAACTGAACCCTCTTGCCATAGAGCCAGTGCTCTGCAACTAGAGAAGCCATTACAATGAGAAGCCTGAGCACCACAACTCGAGTAGCCCCCACTTGCTCTTCTACTGGAGAAAGCCCAAGCGCAGCAATGAAGAACCAGTGCAGCCCAAAACAAAAATAAACAAATCCCTATGTCAGACTGAATACGACCACAACACTACATAGGAAACAAAATAAAATTAAACACTACTAATGTAGGCATTGCTGCTGCTAAGTCACGTCAGTTGTGTCCGACTCTGTGCGACCCCATAGACGGCAGCCCACCAGGCTCCCATCCCTAGGATTCTCCAGGCAACAATACTGGAGTGGGTTGTTGTTTTCTTCTCCAGTTCATGAAAGTGAAAAGTGAAAGTGAAGTCACTCAATCGAGTCCGACTCTTCGCGACCCCATGGACTGTACCAGGCTCCTCCGTCCATGGGATTTCCCAGGCAAGAGTACTGGAGTGGGTTACCATTGCCTTCTCCAATGTAGGCATTACACCTTTTCAATTATTTAGTTCTCATGACTCATCATAGGATTTTTTTTCTAACATTTAAAAATTTAGAAATGATCTATGAAGAAATGCTCTTGAGTGATTATTTTGCCTGTACAAGTAATGCATATTAAACTTAGCTAAGAGAAAACTTTTCCCTAAAGGGAAAAGTTGTTTCCTTAAAGGAAATACAAACATATATACCTCATAATTATAGTATTCCATAAGAAGAGAGGAAATAGAGAGACATTAGTTGAGAGAACCCATGGCTAGATTACTTATACATGCTCAAATTGAAGTTCAGATCACCTAAATTTTGGGGGCAACTGAGTGACACTCTCCAATGAGGAGTTCTTATAACTGCTAACCAAGAAATCAATCAACTGGTCTTTTTCAGAATCTATCATTCACCTCATTAGACCAGTGACAAATGGAGCCAAGACTGTCAACTTCATTTCCCACAGCCTTCTGACCCATTGAAGGTCTAATAGTGAAGAATAGTAATTGATCTGATGGCAATACATTTTAGACTAGGTATGGTCAACTGTGGAAGACTTTAAAGGCCTAAATATATGGTTTATCTTTATATCCCCAAGAGTAAAACTAAGACGCTAAAAAAGAAAACATATCAAATCGTAATCAAATATTTTCTGGAAAATTCCCAGTAAGATGTGTTTAGAGTTTTTTGCAGGTCATCTGTTTTATAATCAGAATTTAGCTACTGATACCTTGATGGACTGAAAAGTAGTTTCCTCCTAGATACATACCCAGAAATGGAACTATTGGTTCATGCAGTATTTATATTTTTAGTTTTTTGAGAAACTTCCATACTGTTTTCCACAGTGGCTGCACTAATTTACATTCCCATCAAGACTGTATGAGGGGTCCCTTTTCTCCACATCCTTGCCAACATTTATTATTTGTATTCTTTTTGATTATAGCCATTCTGACAGGTATGATTTGCTAATTTGAAAAGATACAGGCATCCCAGTGTTGATAGTGGCACTATTTACAATTGTCAAGATATAGAAGCAACTGTCTATCAACAGATTATGGGTAAAGATGTGATATATATACAAAATGAAATACTACTCAGCCAATAAAAAAATGAAATTTTGCCATTTGCACCAACATGAATGGACTCGGAGGACATTATGCTAAGTAAAATGTCAGACAGAGAAAGACAAATCATATAAGTATGGTATCACATATATTGGAATCTAAAAAATATAACCAACTAGTGAATATAACAACAAAAAAAAGTAGACTCACAGATAGAACATACCAGTAGTTATTAGTGGGGAAAAGGGAGGGAGAGGGGCAAAATAAGGGTAGAGAATTAAGATGTACATACTACTAGGTATAAAGTAAACTACAAGGACATATTGTACAACACAGGGACTATAACCAATATTTTGTGATAACTATAAAAAGAGTATAATTTTTAAAAATTGAGAATCACTTGCATACATATTGTATCACTTGCATAAAATTGCATACATATTGTACATCAACTGTACTTTAATAAAAAATAAAAGTGGGAAATTTTTTTAAGTCATTTTTTCTCAATGATATCTCCTTGAATGTGATTCCCTCTGCTTAGATTTTCATCCCTCCCTCTCTTATCCTCCTGGAACACTTGTACTTATTCACTCAAACATACTTCTAGGCAGTTATTCATTATTCCATCTCAAAATTTTGCTCATCTCTCTATGTATAAATTAGTACATTATTAAATTACTATGACGTTGACATTTTAAAGTAAATATTTTATTGGCTTTTAACATATACAAAAAAGTATGAAAATGATCATTATCAAATCATGAAAATACCCATATAAATTCTATCCAAATAAAGAAACACAATATTATCAGCATTGAAAGAGCAACTTTTGTGTCCCTTTTCAGTCATTATTACCTTCTGCCTGAAAGGAACCATATCCTTGCACTACATATTAGTTTTGCCTAACTGAACTATGAAATGAGATGATAAACTATGTAGTATTCTGTGTCTAGTTTCTTTCATTTGACATTATGCTTTTGATATTTATCCATACTGTTAACTACAGATTTAACTTGGTCTTCCTCTTACTCTATGATTAGTGATAAAATGGATAAGTCCCAATTTATTTTCTATTCTGAAGTCAATGGAGTTTGATTGTTAAATGTTTTGGACTATTATAAACATTTTCCCATAAATATTTCTGTCCATGTCTCATAAGTTTTCAGCTGTGTTCCATATACAAGCATAGGATTTCTTGGAAATAAGGCATGATTATATTCCACTTTAATAGAAACTAGCCAAGAGTTTTCCAAAATTGGCTATATAATTTTACATTTCTAACTATAGTGACTGAGAGTTCTATATCCTTGACAATCACCATAATACACTGTGTTAAAATTAAACTAAAAATTATACTCACTACAAAGTGAATAGGAAAAATAGCAAAATATCAAAATACATAGCAAAAGTTATATTTTCATAATAAATATAAAGTATCATATTCCAATTATACTGTTTATAATCTCCATTCATATTCATATTTATGTTCATATTCAGTTTTCTGGTAGTTATTTAAATTTTTGTGATCACTAATAACATTTACATCATACTATTCCATCTATTCCTCTATCTCAATTAACTAACAATTAATGTATCACATTACTGTTTAAATATGTACACTTTTGAGGATGAAAGAGAGTGATAATTTGATGGAAACTATTCAGATTTTTCCAGCAAATTCAAATACCATGCTAGAATTGTTGATTATTCTATCCACTATAGACCACATCTTTTACCTTCTAAGTTTTTGAGATGAGGACACTAGTATTTCTAAATGTCTTCTACATCCTGCTTAATCAACTGTATCCCCTCCTTAATCAGCTGTATCCCTCAACTTCTGAATTGCACCTGCAATTAGTATTTTGCCTATGTTGACTAAATTTTTATTCATTTTTTAGCCATTGTTAGTTTTCCTAATTTGTATACATAAATTGATAACTCAACATATTTTTCAATGAACATTAAGGTAAGTATACTATTTTACATTTCCTTCACTATAGAGAGAATATTAGGAACTTATATAATTCAACGGAGAAGGCAATGGCACCCCACTCCAGTACTCATGCCTGGAAAATCCCATGGACGGAGGAGCCTTGTAGGCTCCAGTCCATGGGGTCGAGAAGAGTCGGACATGACTGAACGACTTTACTTTAACTTTTCACTTTCATGCATTGGAGAAGGAAATGGCAACCCACTCCAGTATTCTTGCCTGGAGAATCCCAGGGACAAAGGAGCCTAGTGGTCTGCCGTCTATGGGGTCGCACAGAGTCATACACGACTGAAGCAACTTAGCAGCAGCAGCATATAATTCAAACAGAATATTATCATAGTCATAGCTGAATGAATCTTCCTCTATTCACTACACTACTTCTCTTTACCATATTCTCATGTTTTTCAAAGGAATTAATCATTCCATTTATGTGTGATACATATCAGATTTCATTTGTGAATGTCCTTTGTTTCCATTTTATAATCTGAACTGATGATTTATTTTAAGCCTCCACAAAAACACTGTGCTGAAATAGGAAGTTATTTTTTAACTAGGCAGATTCATAGAATATTGATATTTTCTAAATGTTATGGCTTTATAGCCCTAAGTTATTTAATTTAAAAATTTTGTTGGTATGTATGCTCCAGTGACTTTTAAAAAGGACATAAAGAAGCTAAAATTTTAGAGTTTGGATTATATGAAATATATTTATTTGTTTCTTATGCAAGATTAATTTTCCAGCTTGTCTGTAAATACAACAATGAAGCAATTTCCTCAGGTCTTTAGATGGCCTTTGGGGAAGGGAAAAGCTACCCACTCCAGTATTCTGGACTAGAGAATTCCATGGCCTATAAAGTCCATGGGGTTGCAAAGAGTCAGACATGACTGAACGACTTCCACTTTCACTTAGATGGCCTTACTTCCTACTAGCTATTCTTGTGAATGAGTCTGATGATGATGATTTCATTCTTGTTTGTACCTAGTCTGTTTCTTTTCCCTGCTGGAAGTTTTTAGTATGCTCTCTTATCTTTGATTTTTAAAGTTTTGAAATTTTTCTACACTGCATTGAGATATATGTCTTCACCGAGTGAAAATTTTGTAAGCCTTTTCATTTCTAGAAATTTCTTTTATAATATATTTATGCTAACCTCCCCCTCCCATTTCCTCTCTATATTGCTAAATTCTATTTGGTATTTACTTTGGGAATTGATGCTCTCCCTGCCATTTATTTTTCTCTATCACATTTTCACATCTTTGGGTTTTGTTCAATTTTCTATAAGATGTTTTTTCTTACAAATCATCTATTTATATCTCTGTTAGTCAATTATATATATATATATATATAATCACATTATATATATATATAAAATCACATATTACATATATATATAATTTATGAGTTCTTTATTATAATTTATCATTCCCCAAAAAGTATTACATTCTTATTTCATAGATGCAACACAGTATATTCTTAATTCTCTAGGATATTAATACAGTATTTATTCATTTATCTTAGTTCTCTATATTATCTTATTTTTTTAGATTATATTTACACTGTTTTTGCTTTTGGATTAGACCTAAGGAACCACTGCTCCTGGGTGGGGTAGTAGAAATAGAAGGAGATCTCTAGGAAATCTTATAAGAGAATATTTGGTATGGGTATTCAGAAAATTTGGTTTGGGTATTTGGAAAAATAGTGGGTTTTATTGAAAGATTTATTGGTGCAATTAAAATACTAGCAATTAACATATAAAGATATATAAGTTGGATGGATAATATTTCCATAAGAGTAACATGTGAATTACGTCTTTAAGTTTGTTATAGAATCAAATTGCTTTTCTTTATCTTCCCCCAAGTGTGTACCTATAGTTCATCCCATCATATCAGATCAGATCAGTCGCTCAGTCGTATCTGACTCTTTGCGACCCCATGAATTGCAGCACGCCAGGCCTCCCTGTCCATCACCAACTTCCGGAGTTCACTCAGACTCACGGCCATCTAGTCAGTGATGCCATCCAGGCATCTCATCCTCTGGCGTCCCCTTCTCCTCTTGCCCCCAATCCCTCCCAGCATCAGAGTCTTTTCCAATGAGTCAACTCTTCGCATGAGGTGGCCAAAGTACTGGAGTTTCAGCTTCAGCATCATTCCTTCCAAAGAAATCCCAGGGCTGATCTCCTTCAGAATGGACTGGTTGGATCTCCTTGCAGTCCAAGGGACTCTCAAGAGTCTTCTCCAACACCACAGTTCAAAAGCATCAATTCTTCGGCACTCAGCCTTCCTCACAGTCCAACTCTCACATCCATACATGACCACTGGAAAAACCATAGCCTTGACTAGACGGACCTTTGTTGGCAAAGTAATGTCTCTGCTTTTGAATATGCTATCTAGGTTGGTCATAACTTTCCTTCCAAGGAGTAACTGTCTTTTAATTTCATGGCTGCAGTCACCATCTGCAGTGATTTTGGAGCCCAGAAAAATAGTCTGACACTGTTTCCACTGTTTCCCCATCTATTTCCCATGAAGTGATGGGACCGGATGCCATGATCTCCGTTTTCTGAATGTTGAACTTTAAGCCAACTTTTTCACTCTCCACTTTCACTTTTATTAAGAGGCTTTTGAGTTCCTCTTCACTTTTTGCCATAAGGGTGGTGTCATCTGCATATCTGAGGTTATTGATATTTCTCCCGGCAATCTTGATTGCAGCTTGTGCTTCCTCCAGTCCAGCGTTTCTCATGATGTACTCTGCATATAAGTTAAATAAACAGGGTGACAATATACAGCCTTGATGAACTCCTTTTCCTATTTGGAACCAGTCTGTTGTTCCATGTCCAGTTCTAACTGTTGCTCCTGACCTGCATACAAATTTCTCAAGAGGCAGGTCAGGTGGTCTGATATTCCCATCTCTTTCAGAATTTTCCACAGTTTATTGTGATCCACACAGTCAAAGGCTTTGGCATAGTCAATAAAACAGAAATAGATGCTTTTCTGGAACTCTCTTGCTTTTTCCATGATCCAGTGGATGTTGGCAATTTGATCTCTGGTTCCTCTGCCTTTTCTAAAACCAGCTTGAACATCAGGACGTTCACAGTTCACATATTGCTGAAGCCTGGCTTGTTCATCCCATAGTGCTTCCCTTTATTTTCCTCAGATTAGTTTTAAAACATAATACTTTTGCTATCACTGCATGTGATTTCAGGAGATTGAGTAAATACTTTCACATGGGCAGAGATGTACCAAAAATCTAACACTGCGTTTTAATTATACATTTATGTTCCTTTCTCTCTTTCTAGAATGAGTTCTGAAAAAGAGCAAATCTATTTTCATATTAATAGTGACAGCTCAATGCCTATGGTTTTATTGAATTTTGATTATTTTTAAATGTGCTATGTATTAACCCTTTTATCAATCCATTGACACATTTGAAATGTGTGGTTTATTCACCTTCAGTTTTGTATCTTGTGTAGACTCCTATTGAGAGAGTCATTTCCTAGGCAGGTTGATAAGGAGTCTAGGGGTCCCCAAGGAGAGAGGGATCTGGAATTCTCAAGGAGGAAAAAAGGACAAACTTTTTTTTCTTTCTCCACGTTCCTTAGGATTATATAACAATAATGTATCCTACTTAAGGACAGTCTTTGGATTAAACCTTCTGTTATCTTGAAATGTAAATTATGGGAGTAGACCTGGTCTTTACAAGGATGTATCTTGCCTGAGGACAGTGTTACCTTAAAATGTAAATTATGGGAGTAGGTCTGATGAGGTCTTTACAACCTCCAGACATTCTTTGGATTATATACCCTCATTGTTAACACTAGCAAGCGGGTACTCTTTCTGCCCCCTTCTGATGCCTATGTCAGAAACTTTCTCTATCTCCTTTATGCTTTAATAAAACTTTATCACACAAAAGCTCTGAGCGATCAAGCCTCGTCTCTGGCCCCGGATTGAATTCTTCTCCTCCAGGGGCCAAGAATCCTGGTGTATTCACGTGATTCAATAACAACCTTTCACTATCAGTGATTCATGAAAAATCTATCATTGTCATTCTTTATGTAGCCTCATGAACAATTAAAAATAAAAATCTTGAGCCACATTTCTTCCTTAAATAGTTTATGTCTATAATAGTCAATGTACAGAAAAAAAAATCGTATACAAAGAACTAAAACAGAAGCTACAGTTTAAGGTTATCTTTCAAATATGTTCAACAAATCTGTGAATTAAGTTCGATGATATGATGATAAATTGAATTGCTTTACAATGATCTATCACTTTATGCACTTCATATGATTCTAGAGATCTTCCCCCAAATAGTCTTCTAGTTAGTTCCAAAATTTTGTGATTCTGTGCACTTTACTGAACAAACACATACTTAATCTTAAATTATGCAGTTACAGACTGGTATTGATAATTATAGTAGTATTGTAAAGTGATTTCTATATTGACAAAATAGATATATTTTAATTGGGGGTTTATTGTACAAATATAGATAATTATCTTAAAGTCACCTGACTCAAATTCTAGCAAATAAGAGTCTGAATCAGAAAATAACTAAAATAACTCTGAGTAGTAGAAAATCCAACCAAACATTTACCAGATCTGAACGAAATGTAAGGCACTTCATAGCCCTAATTGTCAGTTTGACATAAGACAGTAATGTCCAGACCATGAGATTTTATTAATTTGAAAGTCTGAGTTTTCATCTAGGCATAATCAGTAATGGCCCAGATGTAATCCAAAGATCATATTTTATATTGGCAAGCGAACCATCGGAGGATAGTCCTGTGAATCTTACTAATTTAATGTCAATGTAAATGACACAGTGTAAACTCTATTTCATTGTATGTGCTAGAATCCATTAAGTTTAAGTGAGCAATAAAAACCTACTTTCAAAGTCATCTATCCCTGTGAATAATGACTATAAAAGACTCTCTCTTTTCTAAAACAAATGGATCAAAAGGCAATAAGCAAGATGTTATTCAGAAATAATAAATGATTTCTTATCTTTAGAGAAAAGGAAGTTTATGAATTCTGCTGCTGCTGCTGCTAAGTCGCTTCAGTCGTGTCCGACTCTGTGCAATCCCATAGACGGCAGACCACCAGGCTCCCCTGTCCCTGGGATTCTCCAGGCAAGAACACGTTGCTTCTGCAATGCATGAAAGTGAAAAGTGATAGTGAAGTCGCTCAGTCGTGTCCGACTCTCAGCGACCCTATAGACTGCAGCCTACCAGGCTCCTCTGCCCATGGGATTTTCCAGGCAAGAGTAGTACCAGATGCATAATACTTTAAGGGTGGGGGATGGGGGGGTGGGGGGAATCTTCAAATGTATCCCAGGTATTAGCTCAATTACATAACTTACAGCCCATTTGAAAGATGGCAATTCTACAAGTAAAATAACATTTTTAGGAGAATCATATAATAAGCTTAACTACTCACTGACTGCAGGAAATAAAATAAACATGCATATATGGAAGAATATATCAGGTAGTTCAGATTACAATGTATTTTTGGTGATGGTTCACATTTTTGCAAACATAAAAAAGCAAATGTATAAACAACAGGATAGCATTTACTATGTAAAGACGCTTACTCCTTGGAAGGAAAGTTATGACCAACCTAGACAGCATATTCAAAAGCAGAGACATTACTTTGTCAGCAAAGGTCCATCTAGTCAAGGCTATGGTTTTTCCAGTAGTCATGTACAAATGTGAGAGTTGGACTGTGAAGAAAGCTGAGCATAGAAGAATCTATGCTTTTGAACTGTGGTGTTGGAGAAGACTCTTGAGAGTCCCTTGGACTGCAAGGAGATCCAACCAGTCCATCCTAGAGGAGATCAGTCCTGAATATTCATTAGAAGGACTGATGCTGAAGCTGAAACTCCAGTACTTTGGCCACCTCATGCAAAGAGTTGACTCATTGGAAAAGGCTCTGATGCTGGGAGGGATTGGGGGAAGGAGGAGAAAGGGACGACAGAGAATGAGATGGCTGGATGGCATCACCGACTCCATGGACTTGAGTTTGAGTGAACTCCGGGAGTTGGTGATGGACAGGGAGGCCTGGCGGAGAAGACGATGGCACCCCACTCCAGTACGCTTGCCTGGAAACTCCCATGGACAGAGGAGCCTGGTAGGCTGCAGTCCATGTGGTCGCTACGAGTCGGACACGACTGAGAGACTTCACTTTCACTTTTCAGTTTCATGCATTGGAGAAGGAAATGGCAACCCTGTCCAATGTTCTTGCCTGGAGAATCCCAGGGATGGGTGAGCCTGGTGGGCTGCCATCTACGGGGTAGCACCGAGTCAGACAGGACTGAGTGACTTAGCAGCAGCAGCAGCAGCAACAGGGAGGCCTGGCGTGCTGCGATTCCTGCGGTCACAAAGAGTCGGACACGACTGAGCAACTGAACTGAACTGAAAGTAGCCACAATTTTAAAAATAAATATTGGAAAATTATGTCAAGGATATGATGAAATAGTATGTCCATTCACTATGGTCAGGAGTATATATTTTTTCAGACTTTTGGATTATTTTGTTTCTTCATTCCCACCTGTTCTACTTCTTATGCAGACAAAATTCAAAATTGATAGGACTTTTATTAATCAAGGGCCAACATTTTGTTTAGAGAAGTATATTAAGAAAAAAGACAGAAAATTTTAAGTTAAAATTACACGCCTCCAGCTACTGATTATTATGTGGTTCAAATAAAGTAGAATAGAGTGACATGAAAAAAGTTTGTATGTGTATTTATATACACACACATGTGTAACAAGGGGAAATGAGGGGAGAAGACTTGGATTAGAGAAAGCTTGTCTGTGATTGTTTTTTAGAGTTAGTCATTTAACAGTCTGAACAGAGGGTGCTCTGTGTTGAAGAGAAGATAAGGTCAAGGCCTTATGAGAGAAAAGAATGAGGTATATTCAAGAAAGAAAACAAAAACAATGATTTGGCCAATATGGTTGAAGCATAGTAGACAGATGGGAGGAAGAGTAATATATGATGAAGTTGGAATATCATGTATAAAAGCAGTTTGGAGGCTATGACCTACTGCTCAAATAAAAAGGAATGATACCTTTAGCTTTGTAATCTCTGTTTCAAATATCACCCTATCCAACTATATTCCAATATTCCCCAATTTTTCTCTCTTAATGATTGTCTTTCTTTTTTAAGACTGCCTGAATCCAAAAATACTGGGACTCAACTGGAATATAAAATTGATTGATCCTCAACATTTTCATTCATATATTCACTTTTTTCCTTGCCCAACTTAAATTCCAAGATTAATCTTTTATTATAGTTACCTGCTTCTGTGTATGTAAAAATAAATTCCTTGTCTCACTTTTTTTCAAAACTCAAACCCTAGTTCATATTTATTTCTCTGTCTATACTATGCATGATATCTGTACTTAAAAAACAATATGCTATCATACTAACTGGTTTCACTCTAAACATGTAACAGTGAACCTAATAGGGCCTTAAAGATTTTAGACAATTACACTATTTTCCATTACATTAATTCCATCATTATTCATGATTCCACTTCATACTTAATACCTTGGCCCCAAACCTCCAAAACTTCATCTCAGCAACTTCTTTTTTCAGCCAATGACATTACTCTTGTCTAACTAAAGAAATAGAAGCAGATGAGTGCTTATGAAAATGGCAGATTTGGCAGCTCCATACATTCATCCCTTCACATAAATGGAAAAAAAAAAACCCAAACCAAAAAACAAACAAACAAAAAACCCATGTGCTGGATGAAGAAAAAGACTGCTTTGAAATTTTTGTGGCATTTTAATGTGCCCTTTCTCCATCCCTTTCCAATATCAGTGATGGTCTCAAGGAGGGTAGCCTATATTCTCAATGTGGGACTCTGGTCTTTGTTCTGGAGGGAGAGGAACAGATCTTTTTGTAACATCTGTCCTATCCTGTCTGTGGCCTACCTAATATAGTGATACAGGCTCTTGTCTTTGTTGCACCTGTCATAACTCATTCATGGCAGAAATGCAATAGACATTCCTTGAAAATGTAAGGGGGACAAAACACACCCAGTAACTAGGGTCAAAGCATTGAGACAGAAGCATACAACAGAACACTGACACTGAAAGCCTGGGAGGAAAGGCTTGGGAGAGGGGTTATTCAGGAAATTAGGGCATTCCAAAGTAACCATGAATAGCATATACTGAGGAATTTAAAGAGCCACACAGATGCTCAGAACAGGAAACATGCACAGAAAAAATTCTAACAATGCCCTACGCTTCCCCTCTGGCTGATCTTTGGACTCAGTGTAAGTAGAAAGAAAGGCTAAGGTAGAGGTGATGACAACAAAGCCTCCTCTCCTTGTTCACAGCCACAACTGTCATAATCTTGAATTTGTCAGTGGAATTCTAGAAAGGACACCAAAAGCATGAGCTTTTCTTTTAAAAGAAAGAAAAAGTGGATTGACCTTTATCAAGATTAAAAACTTTTGTGTATCAAAGCCATTAGTCAGAAAGTAAAAAGACAACCACACAATGGGAGAAATTATTTGTGATTCATATACCGAATACGGATTTAGCATTCATAATATGAAAAGAACTCCTATGGTTCAAAAGCAGAAAGACAAACAACTCAGTTAAAATATGGGCAAAGAATTTGATATACATTTCTCCACAGAAGATATACAAATGGCCAACAGGCATGTCAAATGATGATTAATATCACTAGTCATCAGGAAAATGCAAAGCAAAACCCCAATGAAGCACTTCTTCACACTCATGAGTATGGCTATAATTCAAAAAAGAGATAATAATAAATGTTTGGCAAGGATGTGGAAAAATTAGAACTCTCCTGCACATGCTAGTAGAAGTATAACGTGGTTCAGCTCCCGTGGAAAACAATTTTTGGGGTCTTTAAAAAGTTAAATACAAAATTTAACTTTTAAAATATAAAAGTTAAATATAAAACATATGACCCAGCATTTCTATCCCATATATACTAAAAAGAATTGAAAACAAGTATTCAAACAGATGCATTTATACCTGTTAGGGGAAGCACACTGACTGAAACCACCCACCCTGGCCAGGCACCATAGTAACCATTTGCATGAGCTGTTTTAGAACAGGAAGTCCTGATAAGGAACATGGAGCTAATAAGCCACCACCAACCGGAAGAGTTCGGGAAAAGTCAAAAGGAGACACCACATGTCCAACCAACTCCCAGAATCCTTCTCACTGGCATCCATCTTGGCTGAACAAGGTATGCACCACCAGGAAGGACTCTGAGCCAGAATGATTGGCTAAAGACAACCCATAAACTAATTCCATCACCATAAAACTGGACACTGTGAGCCACTTGGCAGAGCTGTTCTCCTGGGTTCCCTTACCCTGCTGCTCTCCACCCAGGTGCCCTTTCCCAATAAAATCTCTTGCTTTGTCAGCACATGTGTCTCTTTGGACAATTCATTTCCAAGTGTTAGACAAGAGCCCAGTTTTGGGCCCTGGAAGGTGTCCTGCTTCCTGCAAAAAATGGCAACTCTGGCGGGGACTCTTCTTCACTGCAACTGACATCCTGACCACTCAGAGTACTCAGGGATCACCTTGTCCACCGATGCACCAGACCCAGTGGTCGTAATTGGGACTCTTTCGTCACTGGCCTCCTCCTGACACAAACAACTGGCCAGAATGCTCCAACTGGGTAAGGAACAAGAGACTTTATTGACCTCTCACCCCTTCCCTCTCTCTTTCCTCTCCTTAACCCTTCCTATCCTACCCCCTTTTTTTCTAGTTCCCCGGTCCTGGATGCAGGAATCGAGTCGAAGAGCCTCAGCCTGAACTGAGAATTGGAGACAGATCACCTCCTCTTGGCAGAGAACTCAAATTCTGGTTATGTTCTGGTCTGGTTTCTGGTAGGGCCAAGATCCAGTCCTCTCTTCTCTGGAGGCCCAGGGTAAAGTCCCGTAACACCTGGGTGTCTGCAGGTGGCATGAAATGTCTGTAAGGCCACCCCTTTTGACCTCCTCTCCTGCCTCCGCCCACCTCTTCTTTCAACCTTTGCTCCCTTTGAAATCTTTGAAGACCTGAGATATTTTCATTTACTCTGTTAGTACTTGCATCTGAAGTTCTGTCTCTCTATAGGTTTTCTGAGAGACTGTAATCTTGTATTTAAGGGAATGTCTGATAAGGACTGCCAGGTCTGTGTATGTATTTTATACTCTGGGTTCTGTGTTGTAATTTGTGGTAAGCAATCTGCTTTATCTGGCCACTGTTTGGTTTAGACTTGTCACTGTTTTGTTAGAACTTGATTTTCTTTTCCTGTGATGTGAGACCAGGGCTCTCAGGAGCACTAATCTGGACCATATCTAACACTTGAGATTGAGGAAAAATGGGAAAAAGCCACTAAAATTTTTATTAATTCCAAATGTTATTTATAAATTAGTAAGTTTTATATTGTAGTATCTAATTCATGACTAAGCTTAGAAAATAAAGCTAGATCTTGTGTTGTGTCTGTCTGAATATGTCTCAGTATGTCTTTGTCTCTGGATAATATTTTTGATAATATTTTGGTCAGTAGGTGGCCAATATGCTACTGGAGAAGAGTGGAGAAATAACTCCAGAAACAATGAAGAGACAGAGCCAAAGCAAAAACAAAAACATCCACCCAGTTGTGGATATGACTGGTGATGGAAGTAAAGTCCGATGCTGTAAAGAACAATATTGCAAAGGAATCTGGAATGTTAGGTCCATGAATCAAGGCAAATTGGAAGTGGTCAAACAGGAGATGGCAAGAGTAAACATGGACATTTTAAAATCAGCAAACTAAAATGAACTGGAATGGGTGAATTTAACTCAGATGACCATTATATCTATTACTGTGGGCAAGAATCCCTTAGAAGAAATGGAGTAGCCATCATGGTCAACAAAAGAGTCTGAAATGCAGTTTAGTTAAGTTCAGTTGCTCAGTCGTGTCTGACTCTTAGTGACCCCATGTACTGAAGCACATCAGGCCTCCCTGTCCATCACCAACTCCTGGAATTCACTCAAACTCACGTCCATTGAGTCAGTGATGCCATCCAGCCATCTCATCCTCTGTCGTCCCCTTCTACTCCTGACCCCAATCCCTCCCAGCATCAGAGTCTTTTCCAATGCTTCGCATAAGGTGGCCAAAGTACTGGAGTTTCAGCTTTATCATCATTCCTTCCAAAGAACACCCAGGGATGATCTCCTTTAGAATGGACTGGTTGGATCGCCTTGCAGTCTAAGGGACTCTCAAGAGTCTTCTCCAACACCACAGTTCAAAATCATCAATTCTTTGGTGCTCAGCTTTCTTCACAGTCCAACTTTCACATCCATACATGACCACAGGAAAAACCATAGCCTTGACTAGACGGACTTTTGTTGGCAAAGTAATGTCTCTACTTTTCAATATGCTATCTAGGTTGGTCATAACTTGCCTTCCAAGGAGTAAGCATCTTTTAATTTCACGGCTGCAGTCACCATGTGCAGTGATTTTGGAACCCCAAAAATAAAATCTGACACTGTTTCCTTCTTCAATTTAAGCCTGAATTTGGCAATGAGGAATTCGTGATCTGAGCCACAGTGAGCTCCCAGTCTTGTTTTTGCTGACTGTATAGAGCTTTGAAATGCAGTACTTGGATGCAATCTCAAAGACAATAGAATGATCTCTGTTCATTTCCAAGGCAAACCATTCAATATCTCAGTAATCCAAGTCTATGTCCAGAACAATGGTGCTGAAGAAGCTGAAGTTGAATGGTTCTATGAAGACGTTCAGGACCTTCTAGAACTAATACCCCCCAAAGATGTCCTCTTCATTATAGGGGACTGGAATGCAAAAGTAGGAAGTCAAGAAATACCTGGAGTAACGGGCATATTTTGTCTTGGAGTACAGAATGAAGCAGGTCAAAGGCTAACAGAGTTTGGCCAAGAGAATGCACTGGTCATAGAAAACACTCTTTTCCAACCACACAAGAGAAGACTCTACACATGGACATCACCAGATAGTCAATACCAAAATCAGACTGATTATATTCTTTGCAGCCAAAGATGGAGAAGCTCTATACAGTCAGCAAAAACAAGACCGGGAGCTAACTGTGGCTCAAATTATGAACTCCTTACTGCCAAATTCACTTAAATTGAAGAAAGTAGGGGAAACCACTAGACGATTCAGGTTTGACATAAGTCAAATCCCTTATGACTATACAGTGGAAGTGACAAATAGAATCAAGAGATTAGATCTGATAGAGTGCCTGAAGAACTATGGACAGAGGTTTGTGACCTTGTATAGGAGGCAATGATCAAGACCATCCCCAAGAAAAAGAAATGCAAAAAGACGAAATGGTTGTCTGAAGAGACCTTACAATCAGTTATGAAAAGAAAAGAATTGAAAGGCAAAGGAGAAGAGGAAATATATACCCATTTTAGGGCAGAGTTCCAAAGAATAGCAATGAAAGATAAGAAAGTCTTCCTCAGTTATCAATACAAAAAAAAAAAAAAAGAAAGAGGAAAACAATAGAATGGGAAAGACTAGAGATCTCTTCAAGAAAATTAAGAGATACCAAGCTAACTCTTGATGCAAAGATGGGCACAATAAAGGACAGAAATGGTATGGACCTAACAGAAGCAGAAGATACTAAGAATAGGTGGTACACATACACAGAAGAACTATATAAAAAAGATCTTCATGACCCAGATAATCACGATGGTGTGATCACTCACTTAGAGCCAGATATCCTGGAATGCAAAGTCAACTGGGCTTTAGGAAGTATCACTACGAACAAAGCTAGTGGAGGTGACAGAATTCCAAGTGAACTATTTCAAATCCTGAAAGATGATGCCATGAAAGCACTCGATATGCCAGCAAATTTGGAAAACTCAGCAGTGGCCACAGGACTGGAAAAGGCCAGTTTTCATTCCAACCCTACAGAAAGGCAATGCCAAAAAATGTTCAAACTACCATACAATTGCACTCATCTGACATATCTCATCCCATCTCACATTTCATCTCATCTCACATTTCATCTCACTAGCAAAGTAATGTTTACAATTCTCCATGCCAGACTTCAACAGTACATGAACCGTGAACTTCTGAGATGCTCAAGCTGGATTTAGAAAAGGTGAAGGAAACAGAGATCAAAATGCTAATATCCTTTGGATCACCAAAACAGCAAGAGAGTTCCAGAAAAACATCAATTTCTGCCTTATTGACTACGCCAAAGACTTTGACTGTGTGGATCACAACAAACTGTGGAAAATTCTTCAAGAAATGGGAATACCAGACCACTTGACCTGCCTCCTCAGAAATCTGTATGCAGGTCAAGAAGCAACAGTTAGATCTGGACATGAAACAACAGACTGGTTCCAAATCGGGAAAGGAGTATGTCAAGCCTGTATATTGTCACCCTGCTTATTTAACTTATATGCAGAGTACATCATGAGAAATGCTGGACTGGATGAAACCCAAGCTGGAATCAAGATTGCTGGGAGAAATATCAATAACCTCAGATATGCAAATAACACCACCCTTATGGCAGAAAATGAATAGGAATTAAAGAGCCTCTTGATTTAAGTGAAAGAGGAGAGTGAAAAAGTTGGCTTAAACTCAACATTCAAAAAACTAAGATCATGGCATCTGGTCCCATCACTTCATGGCAAATAGATGGGGAAAGAGTGGAAACAGTGGCAGAGTTTATGTTTTTAGGCTCCAAAATCACTGCATATGGTGACTGTAACCATGAAATTAAAAGATGCTTGCTCCTTTGAAGAAAAGTTATGACCAACCTAGACAGCATATTAAAAAGCAGAGACATTACATTGCCAACAAAGGTCCATCTAGTCAAGGCTATGGTTTTTCCAGTAGTCATGTATGGATGTGAGAGTTGGACTATAAAGAAAGCTGAGCACCTAAGAATTGATGCTTTTGAACTGTTCTGTTGGAGAAGACTCCTGAGAGTCTCTTGGACAGCAAGGAGATCCAACCAGTCCACCCTAAAGGAGATCGGTCCTGAATAATCACTGGAAGGACTGATGCTGAAGCTGAAACTGCAAAACTTTGGCCACTTTAATTTCCATTTAGGTAATCTCCATTTAAATAAGATTTTGAAACACTTACTACTAAATACTAATTTCCTTTTACAGAGAAAGTAAAGAGATTTGGGACTATAAATAAACAATGTTTGGTGCCATCCTAAAATGGTCTAAGAAAGCAAAGGTTTTAGAAATTATTACTGGTATTTATGCTCACAAATCTATAAAATGCTAATGTAAAAGTTTTTCATTGCTAAAGGAAAGTAGAAAGTGTGTTTTCAGTAAAAGGGTATGAAAAAATACTAAAAAGAGCTATGCATGATTAGGATTTTCTAAAATTGGATTACAATTAGTTAGAGAAATGGACTTTTTTAGGAATGACACAGCCATAGAAAAACTGATTAAAGCCAACTAGGTCCAAAGAATCCACCTGCAATGAGGTAGAGCTGGGTTCAATCCCTGGGTTGGGAAGATCCCCTGAAGAAGGTAAAGGCTACCCACTCCAGTATTCTGGCCTGGAGAATTCCATAGACTATATAGTCCATGGGGTCGCAAAGAGTCGGATACGACTGAGCGGTGACTTTCACCTTCACTTTCACTTTCAGGTCCAAGATGGCAGAGTTGAATTTCACTAGACCTTGAGCCTCAGTATATACGCTCATGTGACACATCAACAAACTAAATGATACACCCATCAACATTGACTAAATCTGATCAAATGTTCTAAACCCTTTTAGTTGTGCTTTTTTGACAAAACTTCCTAAATAGAATTCTGTTGAAGATCCTTTGTCCTCTAGCTAACTTTGGGGTCCTTCAGAGGGCCCCTGAAACATCCCAAAGAGAGATATTAAACTAATTGTGCTTATTTGCTTGGTTAAATTACATGAAAAATATTATCCAAGGAGTAATAAATCTTCTCATGTTATAATATATGGTAAATATTACTAATATAGATATTCTAGAAATTATATGGAGTTCTTAACATTCTGATATGTCCTGGTATTCTTATGGAAAACCTGATGATTTCACAGAAGTTAATAAAAGGACTGAATGAACCAGTGATTATGCTTGAAGAAACACAAGCTGGAATCAAGATTGCCGGGAGAAATATCAATAACCTCAGATATGCAGATGACACCACCCTTATGGCAGAAAGTGAAGAGGAACTCAAAAGCCTCTTGATGAAAGTGAAAGTGGAGAGTGAAAAAGTTGGCTTAAAGTTCAACATTCAGAAAACGAAGATCATGGCATCTGGTCCCATCACTTCATGGGAAATAGATGGGGAAACAGTGGAAACAGTGTCAGACTTTATTTTTCTGGGCTCCAAAATCACTGCAGATGGTGACTGCAGCCATGAAATTAAAAGCCGCTTACTCCTTGGAAGGAAAGTTATGACCAACCTAGATAGCATATTCAAAAGCAGAGACATTACTTTTTTTTTTTTTTTTTAGTGTGATTCCAATCAAGTGTCATTCAGATTTACTTTTTAAATTGAAATTTGGTTGATTTATATTATTATATTAGTTTCATGTATAAAATATAATGATTAAATATGTTTACAGATTATATTCCACTAAAAGTTATTAAAAGATAATGGCTCTAATTCCCCATGTTATACAATATATCCCTTGTTGCTTATCTACTTTATTTATATTTTCCTTTCCACATTCTCCTTTTTTATTTATTTTTTTTAATTTTATTTTATTTTTAAACTTTACATAATTGTATTAGTTTTGCCAAATATCAAAATGAATCCACCACAGGTATACATGTGTTCCCCATCCTGAACCCTCCTCCTCCTCCCTCCCCATACCATCCCTCTGGGTCGTCCCAGTGCACTAGCCCCAAGCATCCAGTATCGTGCATCAAACCTGGACTGGCATCTCGTTTCATACATGATATTTTACATGTTTCAATGCCATTCTCCCAAATCTTCCCACCCTCTCCCTCTCCCACAGAGTCCATAAGACTGTTCTATACATCAGTGTCTCTTTTGCTGTCTCGTACACAGGGTTATTGTTACCCTCTTTCTAAACTGCATGTATATGCGTTAGTATACTGTATCGGTATTTTTCCTTCTGGCTTACTTCACTCTGTATAATAGGCTCCAGTTTCATCCACCTCATTAGAACTGATTCAAATGTATTCTTTTTAATGGCTGAGTAATACTCCATTGTGTATATGTACCACAGCTTTCTTATCCATTCATCTGCTGATGGACATCTAGGTAAAAGCAGAGACATTACTTTGCCAACAAAGGTTCGTCTAGTCAAGGCTATGGTTTTTCCTGTGGTCATGTATGGATGTGAGAGTTGGACTGTGAAGAAGATTGAGCGCCGAAGAATTGATGCTTTTGAACTGTGGTGTTGGAGAAGACTCTTGAGAGTCCCTTGGACTGCAAGGAGATCCAACCAGTCCATTCTGAAGGAGATCATCCCTGGGATTTCTTTGGAAGGAATGATGCTAAAGCTGAAACTCCAGTACTCTGGCTACCTCATGCGAAGAGTTGACTCATTGGAAAAGACTCTGATGCTGGGAGGGATTGGGGGCAAGAGGAGAAGGGGACGACAGAGGATGAGATGGCTGGATGGCATCACTGACTCGATGGATGTGAGTCTGGGTGAATTCTGGGAGTTGTTGATGGACAGGGAGGCCTGGCATGCTTCAATTCATGGGGTCGCAAAGGGTTGGACATGACTGAGCAACTGAACTGAACTGAACTGAAGGATAATCAGTCTAGTAACACTAGAAAACTGGGCTATGTGCCTTATAGACAGTGCCAATATATAATTTCCCTGGAAGATAAAAATTTGTACAGAATAGACTAAGTCAGATGACCTGGAATATTCTGGGCTACATCTAATGGAAGCTCTTAAGTCTTATTTGTGACTTTACTAATACTTCTGGCTATGTTATTTGTATTTCACCTGTTTTACAAAATTGCTGTTTCTTACACTCCCAAATGTGAGACTGAGGCTTCTGATAAAATAGTATATAGTTCCATATGAGATCTATGGTTGTAGCAGTGTAACGCCAGATTGGGAGGAGCCAAAAGGAGAGAATGTTTTCCTGGATCAAGAGGCTTGTAAGACAGGTGGTCCAGAGAATTTTGGATACTGTTTTGTAGCCCAGTCCAGTTACAGCACATTGAGTGGCCTGTCAAAAAAGTCTTTCCCAAACCTGAGAATGGACATTCTCAGCATCATGGATGAAGTGGTCATGAAATGACCCCCTCAAAATCAGGGTCAGGTTTATGAGCAAAAGGGGCTATGCCAACTGAAGACTGACATTTGCCATCTACATCTACAAAGATTAAATCATGGCCAGTGCAGCTGCTGATCTTCAACACACCTGAAAGGAGTTCAGGATGGAAATCAGGAATGTGGCACTCTGTGCTCTAGAAAAAAAAAGCTGGCAGAACAAGCCTTCAGGTAGTTAGATCTTTTCAGGGGAAGATTTTATGAGTCCCAATTCTTACATTTTCTCATACCTAAGGAAAAACTGACATTTTTAATGGTGACATCTGCTTTTGCTATTAAGGAGAATTTTACAATTAAAAATCAAAATAAAGTAGCTATGGTTCAAACATCCAAGGAAATAACTAGATGATTCTATGAGTGTAATTTCAGACTAGACCTTGTATTGCTAAACACTTGAGTTTTCTGAGTCAGGCTTGGATGCCACCATTCTCAAAACAATGTCTGCTGGCAGCTAATAAATGCAACCTTACTTTTTTATAAAACTAGGCAACTGGCTACCTGGCTGCAAGTCTCCCCAAAGTGCCAGGTCCAGACTGGGTTTTGGGCCTATTCTTCTAAAAAGACATGAGATTTATTTTGTTTATTAAAATTCCAGTTATCACTCCTCCAACTACTTCTAATTGGGTCTGTTATACCAAAATGGCAGACCAAGGGATTGAGATTTTAATCATACAAGACTCAGATCTAGGACTTGGAACTCAGGAATACTTCCAATTCAGTGTCTATTCTCCAAGCTGAGGCAGTCCTATGCCCCATTTTGACAAGAAGTTATCACAGTCATAGTTGCCAGGTTCCCTAAATTAAAACTGAGCAGGACTTTATGGGGCTCTGGAGTACAGATCTGTTCTGTTCTGTGTTCTCCTTTTCTTGTCTGTAGGATATAGGCTTCATTCAGCCTCCTTGGCCTTCCCTGAGTTCCAAAGGGTGGATTCAAACAATTGCTAATCAGGGAAGGGAGGGGATACAGAAACAGAGGAGAAACAATCAAATGGTGGTACAGCCTTGAGACAGGGTCCTGGTTCCTACTAAAAAAAAATATGTGTTAAGAATGTCTTTGAGTTCAAGCTGGTTTTAGAAAAGGCAGAGGAACCAGAGATCAAATTGCCAACATCCACTGGATCATGGAAAAGGCAAGAGAGTTCCAGAAAAACATCTATTTCTGCTTTATTGACTATGGCAAAGCCTTTGACTGTGTGGATCACAATAAACTGTGGAAAATTCTGAAAGAGATGGGAATACCAGACCACCTGACCTGCCTCTTTAGAAATTTGTATGCAGGTCAGGAAGCAACAGTTAGAACTGGACATGGAACAACAGACTGGTTCCAAATAGGAAAAGGAGTTCGTCAAGGCTGTATATTGTCACCCTGTTTATTTAACTTATATGCAGAGTACATCATGAGAAACAGTGAACTAGAAGAAACACAAGCTGGAATCAAGATTGCCGGAAGAAATATCAATAACCTCAGATATGCAGATGACACCACCCTTATGGCAGAAAGTGAAGAGGAACTCAAAAGCCTCTTGATGAAGGTGAAAGAGGAGAGTGAAAAAGTTGGCTTAAAGCTCAACATTCAGAAAACAAAGATCATGGCATCTGGTCCCATCACTTTATGGGAAATAGGTGGGGAAACAGTGTCAGACTTTATTTTTCTGGGCTCCAAAATCACTGCAGATGGTGACTGCAGCCATGAAATTAAAAGACGCTTACTCCTTGGAAGGAAAGTTATGACCAACCTAGATAGCATATTCAAAAGCAGAGACGTTACTTTGCCAACAAAGGTTCGTCTAGTCAAGGCTATGGTTTTTCCTGTGGTCATGTATGGATGTGAGAGTTGGACTGTGAAGAAGGCTGAGCGCTGAAGAATTGATGCTTTTGAACTGTGGTGTTGGAGAAGACTCTTGAGAGTCCCTTGGACTGCAAGGGATCCAACCAGTCCATTCTGAAGGAGATCATCCGAGTTGTTGATGGACAGGGAGGCCTGGCATGCTTCAATTCATGGGGTCGCAAAGGGTTGGACATGACTGAGCAACTGAACTGAACTGAACTGAAGGATAATCAGTCTAGTAACACTAGAAAACTGGGCTATGTGCCTTATAGACAGTGCAATATATAATTTCCTGAAGATAAAAATTTGTACAGAATAGACTAAGTCAGATGACCTGGAATATTCTGGGCTACATCTAATGGAAGCTCTTAAGTCTTATTTGTGACTTTACTAATACTTCTGGCTATGTTATTTGTATTTCACCTGTTTTACAAAATTGCTGTTTCTTACACTCCCAAATGTGAGACTGAGGCTTTGATAAAATAGTATATAGTTCCATATGAGATCTATGGTTGTAGCAGTGTAACGCCAGATTGGGAGGAGCCAAAAGGAGAGAATGTTTTCCTGGATCAAGAGGCTTGTAAGACAGGTGGTCCAGAGAATTTTGATACTGTTTTGTAGCCCAGTCCAGTTACAGCACATTGAGTGGCCTGTCAAAAAAAGTCTTTTCCCAAACCTGAGAATGGACATTCTCAGCATCATGGATGAAGTGGTCATGAAATGACCCCTCAAAATCAGGGTCAGGTTTATGAGCAAAAGGGGCTATGCCAACTGAAGACTGACATTTGCCATCTACATCTACAAAGATTAAATCATGGCCAGTGCAGCTGCTGATCTTCAACACACCTGAAAGGAGTTCAGGATGGAAATCAGGAATGTGGCACTCTGTGCTCTAGAAAAAAAAAGCTGGCAGAACAAGCCTTCAGGTAGTTAGATCTTTTCAGGGGAAGATTTTATGAGTCCCAATTCTTACATTTCTCATACCTAAGGAAAACTGACATTTTTAATGGTGACATCTGCTTTTGCTATTAAGGAGAATTTTACAATTAAAAATCAAAATAAAGTAGCTATGGTTCAAACATCCAAGGAAATAACTAGATGATTCTATGAGTGTAATTTCAGACTAGACCTTGTATTGCTAAACACTTGAGTTTTCTGAGTCAGGCTTGGATGCCACCATTCTCAAAACAATGTCTGCTGGCAGCTAATAAATGCAACCTTACTTTTTTATAAAACTAGGCAACTGGCTACCTGGCTGCAAGTCTCCCCAAAGTGCCAGGTCCAGACTGGGTTTTGGGCCTATTCTTCTAAAAAAAAAAAAAAAGACATGAGATTTATTTTGTTTATTAAAATTCCAGTTATCACTCCTCCAACTACTTCTAATTGGGTCTGTTATACCAAAATGGCAGACCAAGGGATTGAGATTTTAATCATACAAGACTCAGATCTAGGACTTGGAACTCAGGAATACTTCCAATTCAGTGTCTATTCTCCAAGCTGAGGCAGTCCTATGCCCCATTTTGACAAGAAGTTATCACAGTCATAGTTGCCAGGTTCCCTAAATTAAAACTGAGCAGGACTTTATGGGGCTCTGGAGTACAGATCTGTTCTGTTCTGTGTTCTCCTTTTCTTGTCTGTAGGATATAGGCTTCATTCAGCCTCCTTGGCCTTCCCTGAGTTCCAAAGGGTGGATTCAAACAATTGCTAATCAGGGAAGGGAGGGGATACAGAAACAGAGGAGAAACAATCAAATGGTGGTACAGCCTTGAGACAGGGTCCTGGTTCCTACTAAAAAAAAATATGTGTTAAGAATGTCTTTGAGTTCAAGCTGGTTTTAGAAAAGGCAGAGGAACCAGAGATCAAATTGCCAACATCCACTGGATCATGGAAAAGGCAAGAGAGTTCCAGAAAAACATCTATTTCTGCTTTATTGACTATGGCAAAGCCTTTGACTGTGTGGATCACAATAAACTGTGGAAAATTCTGAAAGAGATGGGAATACCAGACCACCTGACCTGCCTCTTTAGAAATTTGTATGCAGGTCAGAAGCAACAGTTAGAACTGGACATGGAACAACAGACTGGTTCCAAATAGGAAAAGGAGTTCGTCAAGGCTGTATATTGTCACCCTGTTTATTTAACTTATATGCAGAGTACATCATGAGAAACAGTGGACTAGAAGAAACACAAGCTGGAATCAAGATTGCCGGGAGAAATATCAATAACCTCAGATATGCAGATGACACCACCCTTATGGCAGAAAGTGAAGAGGAACTCAAAAGCCTCTTGATGAAGGTGAAAGAGGAGAGTGAAAAAGTTGGCTTAAAGCTCAACATTCAGAAAACGAAGATCATGGCATCTGGTCCCATCACTTTATGGGAAATAGGTGGGGAAACAGTGTCAGACTTTATTTTTCTGGGCTCCAAAATCACTGCAGATGGTGACTGCAGCCATGAAATTAAAAGACGCTTACTCCTTGGAAGGAAAGTTATGACCAACCTAGATAGCATATTCAAAAGCAGAGACGTTACTTTGCCAACAAAGGTTCGTCTAGTCAAGGCTATGGTTTTTCCTGTGGTCATGTATGGATGTGAGAGTTGGACTGTGAAGAAGGCTGAGCGCTGAAGAATTGATGCTTTTGAACTGTGGTGTTGGAGAAGACTCTTGAGAGTCCCTTGGACTGCAAGGGGATCCAACCAGTCCATTCTGAAGGAGATCATCCCTGGGATTTCTTTGGAAGGAATGATGTTAAAGCTGAAACTCCAGTACTTTGGCCACCTCATGCGAAGAGTTGACTCATTGGAAAAAGTTCTGATGCTGGGAGGGATTGGGGGCAAGAGGAGAAGGGGACGACAGAGGATGAGATAGCTGGATGGCATCACTGAGTCGATGGACGTGAGTCTGAGTGAACTCGGGGAGTTGGTGATGGACAGGGAGGCCTGGCGTGCTGCGATTCATGGGGTCGCAAAGAGTCGGACGCAACTGAGTTAATGATTTTATCTGATCTGACAGAACTGGGGCCCCCACCCAGGTGGAGGATGATAACTTCAGACTGAACACAAGATTCCTGGAGCACAGCTCTGTTGCCTCACCACCAACCAATAAAGAAAAAGTCACAAACCTGGCAGCCCTCCTCCTAAATGTTGCCTTCTGCTTCTGGGGGCCAGTGATGAGCAGCCTGTTAGGTCTCCTGTTTGGCCCCTGTCTATTTCATCTCTGAGAGGGGCCAACAGCTTCAAACTAAATTGCTACTATTATAAAGGTGAATTCTGGCTTCAGGCCAAAGATACCTTGACTTAGATCCAGTAGAGAGAGACTTCTGTTCTGCTAGGCAGGCCTATGCCCATGAACAGCAGTAAGAAGTTAGAGAAGAAAGAGACCTCTGCCCCAATTTCCAAGAAGTATCTTGAGTATGAAGTTTCTCAGGGGGAGTTGTTAGGGGAAGCACACTGACTGAAACCACCCACCCTGGCCAGGCACCATAGTAACCATTTGCATGAGCTGTTTTATGACAGGAGGTCCTGGTAAGCCAAATGGAACTAATAAGCCACCACCAATCAGAAGAGTTCAGGAAAGGTCAAAAGGAGACACCACATGTCTGACCAACTCCCGGAATCCTTCTCGCTGGCATCCATCTTGGCTGAACAAGGCATGCACCACCAGGAAGGACTCTGAATCAGAATGATTGGCTAAAGACAACCCAGGAACTAATTCCATTACCATAAAACTGGAGACTGTGAGCCATGTGGCAGAGCTGTTCTCCTGGGTTCCCTTACCCCACTGCCCTTTCCCAGTAAAATCTCTTGCTTTGTCAGCACTTGTGTCTCCTTGGAGAATTCATTTCCAAGTGTTAGACAAGAGCCCAGTTTCGGGCCCTGGAAGAGGTCCTCCTTCCTGAAACATATCCATGTTCACAGCATCACTATTAAAAACAGATCAAACACAGACACATTGAAAATATCTACAAATGGATTAATAGATAAACAAGCTGAAGCACATATATACAACCCAATATTATTCATCAATAAAAAATGAAATACTGATCTATGCAACAACATAGAAGACCCTGAAAAACATTATGCTAAGTGAAAGAAGATAGAAGCCAACAGTTTCATATTGTGCAAATCCATTTATATGAAGTACACAGAATAGACATAACCATAGGAACAGAACAAATTGCTCATGTCAAAGGGCTGAAGGAAGTGGGAAGCAACTTTAATGAAGTTCCAATTTCCTTTTGGAGTAATGAAATGTTTGGGGTGATAATTGTGCAAAACTACAAATGCGCTAAATGCCACTGGATTGTTCTTTTTTAAATGGTTACTTTTATGTTATATGAATTTTACCTAAAAAAGTATAAGCAATCAGAAGAAAATCTCTGTAAGTGCATTCACTGTATCAACCCACCTACCAGCATTTGTATCCTCCTACATTCACCTCTGTCAGCAGAGACGAAATGTCCTTGTAGTTATTAAAGGCGAGGCTCTCCCCTTGTGCACCAGATCCATTCCTGTTTATTCAAAGTCAATCTAGTTAGCGATTTTCACCTTATTCTCCTGAATCATTATTCCCTCTTTACTGGATCATTTTCATCAGAACATAAGACAATATTTACTCCCACTCAACAGTTTTATAAAAAAATACAAACAAACAAACAACAAGAACAACAACAAAAAACCTTTAATTTATATTTTCCAGTATTCTCCACCCCATTCCTTCACAACAAAACCTCTACTAATGAAAATAAGTTTCCCTGTCTCCCAACATGGATGGGCTGCTGAGTTCAGTCCCTGGACATCTCTTCCCCATCCATTCTACTTCCTTGGAGACTCCCATCTCACCCGTGCTGAAAATGCTCACATTTTAATTTGAAGACTTGATCTTCTTCCTCCTTATCTTCTAATTGATCCATTCATCTGCATACCTAAATATATATGTGAATACATGTTAATTGAAGATCTGATTTTTTCCCTCAAATCTGCTCCTTTTCTAACACTCCCTAATTTAATTTAGGCAGTTCCATCTTCCCAGTTATTTGGGACAAAATCTTAGACTGATCTTTGATGCTTCTCATTCTTTCATACTCTGTTTTTAATGTCAATAAATATGCTGGCTATATTATTTCTTCCCACTGTTCCTGCTTTCTCTCTGACTTAAACCAACATAATTTCTCACTTGGATAATTTTGATAGCCTCCTATCTGGCCTCCTTGCTTTTGCCCTTGTCTTACTGTATTCTATTTTCCAGGAAACCTACCAAGTCCCCTCTATTTTAGCCACACTGACCTTTATTCTGTTTCTTCACAACTCTTCTTCTTCTATTTCTGTTATTTCTTTGCTGCTGCTGCTGCTGAGTCGCTTAAGTCGTGTCCGACTCTGTAGGACCCTGTAGAAGGCAGCCCACCAGGCTTCCCCGTCCCTGGGATTCTCCAGGCAAGAACACTGGAGTGGATTGCCATTGCCTTCTCCAATGCATGAAAGTGAAAAGTGAAAGCGAAGTCGCTCAGTCGTGTCGGACTCCCAGCAACCCCATGGACTGCAGCCCACCAGGCTCCTCCATCCATGGGATTTTCCAGGCAAGAGTACTGGAGTGGGTTGCCATTGCCTTCTCCGTTATTTCTTTGAGACTCATTCTATCACTTCCTTCAAAGTTATTTTCAAAAGTAGCCTTCTCAGTTGCTCCTTCTTTGAATACCGTATTTAAAATTCTACTTCCTTCCCTAATCTATGTTCTTTCTCTGCTTTAGTTTTTTCCTATGGGATTTTCTAACACACTACATAATTTATTTACTCATTTGTATTTATTTTTGTAGTTCCTAGATGTTTAGATCCATGTGGGTGGTAATGTTTTCTATTTTGCTCACTGGTGTATCTCAAGTGCCCAAATGTGTTCTGGCACATAGTAGGTGCTAGAAAATATTTGCTGAAGGAATGAATAAACTATTACAAGAAAATATTTGCTGAAAGAATACATAAACTATTACAAGAAAATATTTGCTTTTATATGGATTGTAAAATGTAGAAAACTCTAGGCAACTTAAAATTGTAGTTCTTTGTTTTATCAAGTAATGTGAAATAAAAGCACTTAAGATATTCTAACTTTAAAAACATCCACTTCTGTACATATCTAGAAACTTTTGGAGGGGAGGGTGTCATACTCGAATTTTATTTAGATAATACCTTCACTATGCACTAGTTCTTCCCTGGTGGCTCAGTGGTAAAAAATCCACTTGCAATGTAGGAGACCTATGTTCAGTCCCTGGGTTGGGAAGATCCTCTGAAGAAGGAAATGACAACCCACTCCAGTATTCTTGCCTGGAGAATGCTATGGATAGGGGAGCCAGGCGTGCTACAATCCTTAGGATGGCAAAGAGTCGGACACAACTGAGCAACTAACATGTTGGATATAGTGGGTATGCACTGAGTTAATCTTACATGAGATTGAAAAGAAAACTTTTGGAAATTGATCTGAAAGAAAGAACATAATATTTAGAACAGAAATAAGCAAGTTCTAAAGGAAAAAAAGAAAACAAAACAAACTATGACAATACTTAACTTTGGAAGTGTAATTTTCCCTAATGTAATTAATCTATGCTTATGGTTTCAAGAACTGTTCCATATTTTTCTGCTATATTTTTGTACAGTACATGTAATAGGCAGAAAATTCCCTAGCTACAGCTGTGTGCACACAGTATTTTCTAAAAACGTTTCTAGAGTCAGAAGTTCTTTTTATTTGTTTTTTTCTGAAAGCTTTTAGATTTGAAAATTCTAATATTAAAATACTTCAAAACATCTTAACATTTCTTTAAAAGGGCCAAATACCCTCTATCTAAAGAAAATGTAGCTTTCATTTTGCATATTAAGTATTTGCAAGAAAAAAAGCACCTCTTCAGATAGTCCAATAGTGTACACTGATCTAGAAATATTATGGAATCATCATGATACACCTTTGAAGGTTGTTTAAATTCCAATTTTTACAGAATTGTCAGTTTATGTATTACTTTGTGATATATGTGATTATTTGTGCTTTTTCATTTGTGTGTATACCTGAGTGCTGACAGATAAAAAGAGCATTTCAAAAGATTTAGATTACTTCTCTCAGATATAAGCTCTATGCCTTAAACACAGATAGAGGTCCAGTTGGCTCAGGAAAACGAATTGGAATCTGCCATTACTGGGAGCCTGGACTTGTCTGAGGACTGAACTGAAATGAGTAGCTGTAAAAGAGATTATAATATCCAATGTGGAGGGAAACTGAGAATTAGAAAAGGTTATCAGACATGCTGTTGATGTATGCTTTCTCTTTTGAAATTGGATAGAATTTGGTATTAAGTAATAGAAAAATGAAAAAAAAAAAGGAAAGACTAGCTTTTTTTTTGTTTACTCAGTCGTGTCCGATTCTTTGAGACTCCACGGACTGTAGCCCATCAGGCTCCTCTGTCCAGAGAATTTTCCAGGTAAGAATACTGAAGTGGATTGCCACATCCTACTTTAGAGGATCTTCCTGACTCAGAAATAGAACCCGTGTTTCTTGTGTCTCCTGCATTAAATACATATTACCAAAACTTTGAAATTAAAGCAATAATGGCAGCTTCATCAGAAAATGTATTATTTCATAATAGCTTTTCTTTCTATAAAATATCTAATTTATATACATGTCAAAAACACTTGCCCATAGGCAATCACTTGCTTAATCAAATGTATCCCCGTGCTCTATATACTACTCTGGACTGGAAGGGCAAACCAGCAAAACATAACTAGATACAGATTGTACCCTCAGAAGGCTTGTGATCTGGGAGGGAAGGTACAGTTAAGCAAGTTATCACAACATAAGACAAAAGTGAAGAGAACTACCAACAGGTTTTAGAAGAATTTCTCTGTGTGTGATTTAAAGTATTTTACAGCTGCTTGTGAGAGCTTCAGGTTAAAAGTCACCTCCTTAACTTCTCCTCCTTACTATGTACTATATTCTTATTTAATTACTGAATTTGGCAATGCACTATATGTCATTTTAGGCTTGTATATTTAGAAAAAAATAAATGATATAGTATGGAATGCTAGAAAGTTCCTCATACACAAAATAATATATCACTTCAGCATTCCCAAACATATATATTCTTTCTTTTCTGAAGTCTATGCTCATAATAAACTCATCTTGCCCACAAGCTTAAATCTACATAATGTTTCTGATTCAGATTCCAATTATTTTTATAGAACTCAGTATGGGCATTTCATCTTCTGGGAAGTCTGTACTCACTCCTCAAGACTGAGTTAAGTTTCCATCTGTGGTCACATAGCACCCTATATTTGTCCATTTAATAACACTTACTCTTATCATTGTTGCTTATTTGTCCATGAAATACCAGTGGATAGGCAGACTGTTTTCTAGTCATTAAAAAATATTTAATGCATAGCACCATTACAAGCACATAGTAAGTGCTCAAAAAATAATTGCTGAATAAAAGAACTTTCCCCCTATTGTTTGTAAGGGAGTGTGGCAATCTACACAAACACCTGGCTATTCAAATATTTGAATATATTATATTATATGAAAATAATTATATGTGTATTAAAACAAGGATAACACGTTCAGAGAGTCAGAGTATAAATGAAAGAGATATACTAATGATTTTTAATATAACAAAATCTGTGGTATTGTGAGATGGTTTTAATATAGGGGTTATTCTTAAATTTGTTGTTGCTCAGTTGCTAAGTTAACTGTGTCTGATTCTTTGTGACCCCATGAACTGCAGCACACCAGGCTTCCCTGTCCTTCAATATCTCCCAGAGTTTGCTGAAACTCCTTGTCCACTGAGTCAGTGATGCCATCCAATTATCTTACAATTTAGGGAAATAAATTTTATTTTAAATGTTTTACATGACAGTTTTAGTATAGAACAAATTTATTTTGAAACTACACAGTTTCTTTACAAGTTATATACATATTGGTTTTTATTAGAGCCGCTTAATGTATATCAGAAAAACAGCAACGTGGAAGCAAGTGAGAAAAACACCCCAAACAGAAGGACATACGATATGGAGGTGCCAGGCAATCTGGATTTTCCAGACAAATCAGGAGGGCATGATGGAAAGGCACAACTTTAACACAAATAAAAAACAGTCCAAAAACATTTTACTAATGCCTTAGAGCTCTCACTAATAAGAATTTTCTGGGGAAAAATAAAAAAGAAAAAAAGTTAAGATTTTGACTGGAGGGTATTTTTAAAATCAGAAAGATGTTGAATTATTAATGAGCCAAACTGGTTTTTTGCATTTTCTTTCCTAATCCGAGAAATCTTCAGGGTAGCTGTTTGAAGGATATTTTTTACCCATCTCATGCTTTAGGCATTTATAAATGCATTTGAAAACACTATCTTAGATACAGCCCAATCAAATGATCAAGGTCACTTAGGAGACTGAATTAAAGTTCGAATACATATTCACTGTTATCATCTCAGCACATTTTTGATGAGGCTGTGGAAATGCTTGCTTTGAATGTCATTCCTGCTTGCTGTCTAATGGTTTGTCGGCCACTTTAGTGCAGATCAGATTTCAGGGACTTACAGAATGCAATGAAGCCATCTTTCTCAAAGTGATTTTTTTTCATACTATACTAATTCTTTAAGATAGTGCACTAAAGATTTATTTTAAACTGTAGTGTAATTAGTTAAGCTCTTGGCTTACACAGTCAGTTGAAATAAAACCCCATCCTGACTGTTCATTGACAGGAGGGAAAGCTCTGGCAGGAATTACACCACAGTGCAGCTTGTTGACAGCATATGCAAATAAGGAAGACATAGTTTGGTTTAAATGTCTGTAAAAGCAAGAGTCAACATCTGTGGGAATTATTTTCAAAACCGTAGTAGCAAAGACATCATCACAAGTGTTTATGTTTATGTAGTTACAAATAAAAGCCTGGAAGTTGTCCAGAAATAAAGTTTTCTTTTTCTCTTTCCAGATAAGAAAATAGTCTAAATCACTTTCTGGTTTGGAATTAAGCTCTAATGCTAGATCCATTATTAACTTAACATCTGAATTAAAAAAATAAATTCTAGGTTTTACTTTCCTTGCCTTCTTTCTCACATCCTCCTGGGAACAGTTATACAAAGTAATCAAATAAGAAAATAGCAACACTATAGGATATAGGACTTTCCCAGTAGCTCAGCTAGTAAAGAATCTGCCTGCAATGTGGGAGACTTGGGTTCACTCCCTGGGTTGGGAAGATCCCCTGGAGGACAGCATGGCAACCCACTCCAGTATTCTTGCCTGGAGAATTCCCATGGATAGAGGAGCCTGGTGGGCTACACTCTATGGGGTCTCCAAGAGCTGTAAACAACTGAGTTACTAAGCACAGCACAAAGGATATAATGAGAGTCAAAATGCCAATGTACTCTATAACCTAGATTGATTGAAGGCTGTTTTATATTTAATATTTTCTCAATTGTGAAATGTTATGTTTTCAAAAATGAAATTCTCTTTAATTTAACCAGTTTTCCAAATAAATAGAAGAAAACCTTTCCCTTGTAATACGCTCTAAGTTGAAAATATTGAATGTGCTTAAGTAAGAAATATAGTATTCCACAAATGAATCACAACTGCAGTCAAGAACTAGTAGGATTCTTTTTGTCTATCCTATTTTTAAAAACAGATGTGTTGGACCTTACTGAAACCATGCCATTGCACAGCCAAATTCTCCATACTGCTTCTTGCTATTTTTTTTCTTATTTTAATGGAATAATTATTTATGTATTATAGAATAGGTATTTTCATAAAGTTAAAAAATTATTAACACTAATGTGTACATTACTGTACATTACACATCATTCATTTTAAGAGTTTGACATTACCCAAACTCTTAAAAACCCTGTTTTTCTTCTTTGTATCTCTCAAGCAGCCATTATTGAAAGGGAACAGTATCCCATGGGGTCTCCTGGGTTCAGGAACCTTTCTGTTAAACTTCTGTGATCTTCTCTGAGTTCCAAAAGGCAGGTTCAGAGAAGGGATGAGGTGCAGGGAGGAGGGAGGAGCAGCCAAGAAACGATAGCATATCCTTGAGGCAGAGTCTTGGTTCTGCCTCAAAGCCTCCACATAACATTACCTTTTGAGTTCTTTTAGAACTATATGAATGAATAGAAATTTTTCAAGGGATTTGCAAGCAAACAACTTGTAAAACCACTAATCTGAATGATTTTCAATTTCGTAATAGAACTGTAAGTTCAGACACCTGCCTGCCTGCTCAGTCACATCTGACTCTGCAATCCTATGAACTGTAGTCCACAAGGTCCTCGGTCCATGGGATTTTCCAGGCAAGAAGGCTGCAGTGGGTTGCCAGTTTTTTCTCCAGGGGATCTTCACAACCCAGGGATTGAACCCAGGTCTCCTTCATTGCAGGTGGATTCTTTACCAGCCAAGTCACAAGGTAAGCCCAAGAATCTTGATGTGGGTAGCCTTTCCCTTCTCCAGGGTATCTTCCTGACCCAGGGATCAAACCCAGGTCTCCCCCACTGCAGACAGATTCTTTACCAGATGAGCCACAAGGGAAGCCCCATTTTTTTTTTTTTTTTTGTCTACATCCCCTGGCATGTGGGATCTTAGTTCCTCAACCTGTGCCCGCCTCATTGAAAGCAAAGGGTCTTGACCACTGGACCACCAGCAAAATTCTTTATAGAACTAAACCCCAATAAATGGAAAATGAAGCGATCCTCATTCCAGGGAGATCATTATGCTGTTTGTTAGCCTCAAGAACCAGAGAATCTTATCAGGAGACCACCTGAGGTCATATTAAAGGAGTGTAGGCCCTGCACACACCTAATCTTATCAACAACCTCACCCCTGATCTGTTGCTATAAAGTGAAGTCCCTCAGTCATGTCCAAGTCTTTGCGACCCTATGGACTGTAGCCTACCACGCTGGTCCATCCATGGGATTTTCCAGGCAAGAGTACTGGAGTGGGTTGCCATTTCCTTCTCCAGGGGATCGTCCTGATCCAGGGATCGACCCCGGGTCTCTCACACTGTAGGCAGACACTTTACCGTCAACTACTTATCACATCCTCCTGGTTGGGACATAGTTTTTCAGAAGCCTTCTGTGTCCCTCTTTGTTGGCAAACCAATATAGCTATTCTTTTCTGATTTGATTCGGTGGCACAGGTGCACAGAGGCTGTTTTCAGCATCATTATCCTGAAATTTCACTTATTTCCTCTTTGGGTTACCTTATATGTATTATGCGCTCCCAAATGACACATTGTGTAATTTTCCGCAGTCTTAAATATTTTATAAATTGTAACGTATTAAATATTCTTCTGCTAATAGCTTTTTCTTCTCAATATGAATGATGGTTATGTCTATATTTATGTTTCATTCATTTTCATTATGATATATTATTACAATCATATAAATGTGGAACATTTTATTTATTCATTATTTATTTGGATTGCTTGCAATTTTGCTTTCTTATAATACCAAATCCAAAATATAAAAAACAGTAAAACTCATCCTAGAAATGTATTCTATATTCTTCTCCCATCATTCCTTTAAACTTTGTTCAGAGTACATCCTCCAACCTCTGTACCTTTCCCATCTCTGGATAACTCCTACTAGGAAAAAAATTACTTTCCAATCCACTTCTGAGTACTTACTTGAATATATAAATATGGCCCTGAATCAGTAAGGAGAGCATCTAGTCAAAATTGTGAATTAAAATTTGACTTGACTTAATGTTAAATTCAGAGAAGGCAATGGCACCCCACTCCAGCACTCTTGCCTGGAAAATCCCATGGACGGAGGAGCCTGGTGGGCCACAGTCCATGGGGTCGCTAAGAGTCGGACACGACTGAGCAACTTCACTTTCACTTTTCACTTTCATGCATTGGAGAAGGAAATGGCAACCCACTCCAGTGTTCTTGCCTGGAGAATCCCAGGGACGGGGGAGCCTCGTGGGCTGCCATCTATGGAGTTGCACAGAGTCGGACACGACTGAAGCGACTTAGCTTAGCAATGTTAAATTATCTCCCATTCCTCAGCCTGGACACAAGAAAATGGTGAGAAAAAATACTTTCCTCTTTCAATCCTCAACTTTATTGGAAAAGGCTGTTGTAATGGGGAAGAGGGACACTTACAGTAGAGACAATGCTTCAATTATAAGATGGATAAGTGTTCCAAAGGGTCAGGCAGAAATGACTTTTATAGGAGCAGAGAGCTCAAGTAAGTTCAAATTGTCATGGGAATCCCTCAACAACCAGTCCTCTAAGGACTTGCCACAGTCCAAATCCAGTGACTAAATGGTATGTGGATATAAAGGCGTGATCCCTTCACCCCAACTGGAAAAACTCTGAAGAAAAGTCATCCTAATTAATAACTCCTGTAGGGTTAGCTGAGGTCACCATGGAAATATACAAAACATATGAAGCATATATAAAACATGCTTCACCATACATTTTATCCTATTTGCTACCCTTTCGGTAATCCAGACATTTATCCTTCCCTTGATTTCACACAGGTGTTGATCCACTGAGCATCCCTAATACATTTTCTACACACTAATACCTGTCACAAAGTCTGCTTTCTGGAGAATCCATCTTAGGGCAGTGGGAAAACACGCTATTCTCCTCAAGTCAAGTAATTATGTATAATGATTTTTCTTAAACCATTTAAAAATATACATATTTTAATAGAGAAACATTTTCTTACTAAATTTTAATCTCTAGGAATATGAGTTATGATTTTTAATATATTTTGTTATTCATAAAATGCAGAGAACCATAATAGAAATGGGTTTCCCAGGTGGTGTAGTGATAAAGAACTCACCTGCCAATGCAGGAGACACAAAAGATGTGAATTAGATCCCTGGGTCAGGAAGATCCCCTGGAGTAGGAAATGGCAACCCACTCCAGTATTCTTCCATAGAAAATCCCATGTGCAGAGAAACTGGAGGGCTACAGTCCATGGGAGTCACAAAGAGTTGGACACGATTGAGCGACTGAACATGCACACACAATAATAGACACATTAGCAGTTCAGAGCAGGAAGACACAACCAAGTTATCAATTGTCTCATTGATTCAAATGTGCTCTAATATGAAGCAAAGTCTCTAGGAGGAAAACAATCACCTTTTAAGCACTGAACTTTCATTAAATAGATTTTCAACATACCTAATAATTTGGTATTAGAATTTTCATTTTAATTATAGAGAAAATAAGTTTTCAGTTTAAGTTTTCAAAAAAAAATGTTAGAAGAGTAAGAAATTTTCCTCTAACTTCTAGTTTCTTCTGGCTGTCTAAGAGTTAAATTGACATGAGACAGATTTAAAGAAAAAATCAAAGTTTAATAACATGTACGCATGGAAGAGACCCAAGAAAACTGAATAACTTCCAAAATGTCTAAAACCCTCACCTTAAATACCATCTGCAACTAAAGACAAAAGAGGATGTTGGGGATAGGGATTTAGGATTTCAAAGAGGCAACTGACATGGAGATGGAAAAGCAAATGTTTGGTAAATAAATGTTTGCTGGGCCATGCAGGGACTAGGGGACAAATGTGTGTATGTGTGCACATGCCCACTTGCTGCTAAGTCGCTTCAGTCATGTCCGACTCTGTGTGACCCCATAGATGGCAGCCCACCAGGCTCCCCCGTCCCTGGGATTCTCCAGGCAAGAACACTGGAGTGGGTTGCCATTTCCTTCTCCAATGCATGAAAGTGAAAAGTGAAAGTGAAGTCATTCAGTCGTGTCCGACTCTTAGCGACCCCATGGACTGCAGCCCACCAGGCTCCTCCATCCACGGGATTTTCCAGGCAAGAGTACTGGAGTGGGGTGCCATTGCCTTCTCCAACGTGCACACTTAGTCGTGTTCAACTCTTTCTTGATCCCATGGACTGTAGCCTACCAGGTTCCTCTGTCCATGGAATTTTCCAGGCAAGAATTCTGGAATAGCTTGCCATTTCCTTCTCCAGGGGATCTTCCTGACCCAGGGACTGAACTTGAATCTCTCATGTCTCCTTCATTGGTAGGCAGGTTCTTTACCACTAGCAGCACCTGGGAAGCATAGTAGAATCTTAACAAATAGACTTTGCTGGGTTCTTCCCTATCTACACACCTGGTTCATACTACAGTTATCTATGGTTGTAGCTTGTTTCCTGGATAGGTCCTCTATCTACATGGTTTAAGTGATAATGGAAAAGGCCAAGCAAGTTTCTCTCTGAGTCTTTTGGGACTTGGTTGTTTTCTGCTGTAAAAAAGAAGCATGCCAAAGAGATATTTTGTTCCCCTACAGACCTCAGTTAATACTACTGATTTCCACAACATGGTTAAGACAATGTATACATTTTTTTTGTTTGTTTGTTTTTGTTAGGTTATTTCTGTTCAAAACAGAGCTTGTTTGTTTCAGATTGACAGTAAAGCTAGTAATTCAGTACTTTCATCAGTTCTCTAAGAATTCTCTAGGTTATTATTCAAAATAATACCTATTAATTTAATAGCACTTTTTGAATAGGTAGTCCCATGTCTTGTAGTATCTTTACTTTCCCTTCATCCTAAATCCTATTATATTTTTTTTATCACTAATCAGGTTAATTTTATAATTTATAGAATACTATCTCAGGTTGTACTTTTTAGTAACATCTCTGAAAGGTGTTCTACCTACAAAATCAAGCAAATAATGATTCACACGTCATTTTTTTTGTTTGAATTATTCAGTGTCTTCTTGAAAGAATTCATAATTCTTTTAGATAAGAGTATGTATATATATATATATATATATATATATATATATCTGAATAAAATAAATGGAAATAATAGTAATAGTTGCAATTTACTTAGTGCTTGATTGATGTCTGGTACTATTCTTTGAAAGTGATTTAGTCCAATGCATTTTACACTCTTCTAGATACTACAAAGGAATAAAAGATAACTAGCAAAAAATCTAAGAATAAAGGCATTTTTATATCTCTTTTGAAATCCACTGAAAACAACAAACAGAATGAAGAACAAAATGAAATGCAGAAGTAAAAATACACAAAAAAATGTAGTCTTCAATGAAATAAGAAAAGGACTTAAAGCTGAAAACAAAAATCAACCAATACTATCTAAAAATTACAGTGAAATCTGAACCAGAAAACTGAATTAATCTATATCTATATATCTATATATAAATATGTCTCTTTTGCTATCTATCTATTTATATTAAGTTTTTCCCTTTTGGGGAGGATAGATTTTGAGATAGATTATAGATACAGATATAGATATCACCTCAAAAGATGCAGATGTCTATAAAAGTAGTTTTAGTAAATACGTGTTTAATTTTAGAAGTCCTAAAGGAACCACGTTTTAATTAGAGATATCTGGAGAGTGGAATCAGGTCTGGAAAGATATTAAATCACTTTAAATGTTCACTTGAAGAGAGTAAAAAAGCAGGAAACGGAGCTGTGTCCAGAGTCCCCAAGATCACCCTGAGGCTTGATGATTTCCTTAAAGGACCTGCAGGACTCAAAAAACCTGTCAGTCTCACAGTTTATTATAGCAAGTGGATACAGATCAAAATTAACAAAGGAAAAGAGCACATGGTGTGAAGTTCAGGAGAAACCAGGCTCAAGATTTCCTTGCCTTGTTGAGATACATGAGTATATGCTTCATTCTCCTAGCAATGATGTGTGACAACACTTGCAGAATCTTGCCCACAAAGAAAGCTGGCCACATGGATTATATCGTTAGGATATATTTATCTGATCAAACTGGTCAAAGTTGGCATGACCCAAGACCTCAGGCATACAAAAACCCTCTACCAGGCAGAATATTACAAGGGTTCAGAAGCTCTTTTCCAGGAATCAGACAAGAGCAAGCCCTCAAAGCAGACTTTTCTTGGACTGTATAGGATTTGAGGAAACCTGTCCTGCTGTGTTGACTCTTTCCTGCTCAGTCCACATCCCTGACCCTTGGCCTAGGCTCTTGCAGAAAAATGATCATATTTTTGTGAGCATGTAATTTAGGTTAGTATTTATATAGGGACTGTATAGGATTTGAGGAAACCTGTCCTGCTGTGTTGACTCTTTCCTGCTCAGTCCACATCCCTGACCCTTGGCCTAGGCTCTTGCAGAAAAATGATCATATTTTTGTGAGCATGTAATTTAGGTTAGTATTTATATAGCTGATATAGCAGTAGTATCTGCATAAATACATCAAAAATTAGGAGGAGTCAGTGCAAAGTAGATTTAAAGAAAGAACTAATGCACTGTCACAAGACATATTTTCATACTGATTTAACTATTCATTTCCTCTCTTGATATAGTGTTACTTTTACTGTGTGACAAATTTCACTGGATCATTTAACATAGAATTTAGCTGACAGCTAGGTAAATCTAGTTTTTCCCTGGGCCAGTCATTGTCCATTGGTAATATATTCTGAGGAGGCTTTAACTTGATCTCCCAATGCATTTGATTACAGTCTCAGTATTATCATTGTATTTGTACATATAAGGTAGTTGAACCTTACCAACAACATCAGTGTTATACCATAATTCTGTATTGTCATGCACAGTTTCATTATAAAACAAATCAATAAGAATTATAGAGACATCTGCTACATCTTCCCACAGAATTGGTCCTTGTCCATACACCATAAAATTTAATGGACAGGAGTCACTACAATTGACCATGATTTGATTGTTTCTGAGTTCCAGGTAGATTGAGGATAAAGTCAGCCACCTTGTTCTAATTCATGGGCTTGTGCTGAGACTGGTTTCATTGGGTGCTGCTATATAGCAGGGTTTATCTCCTTCTCATATGAGAACATGGGTATTTTTCAAAATAGTTCCTGTTCCTGATAACTATACTATAGAATATATCTTATTCTTATCTATTCTGCAGGTGATGACAATTGTAGTGCATCAATGTTAATTACATGAGTCCCCAGAGAATTTCTATATATTTGCAAGTCCATAAGTCTTCCATGGAGAAATATCAATAACCTCAGATACGCAGATGACACCACCCTTATGGCAGAAAGTGAAGAGGAACTAAAAGCCTCTTGATGAAAGTGAAAGAGGAGAGTAAAAATGTTGGCTTAAAGCTCAACATTCAGAAAATGACGATCATGGCATCTGGTCCCATCACTTCATGGGAAATGATGGGAAAACAGTGGAAGCAGTGTCAGACTTTATTTTTGGGGGCTCCAAAATCACTGCAGATGGTGACTGCAGCCATGAAATTTCTTACTTACTTACTTACTTACTTGGAAGGAAAGTTATGACCAACCTAGATAGCATATTGAAAAGCAGAGACATTACTTTGCCAACAAAGGTCCGTCTAGTCAAGGCTATGGTTTTTCCAGTGGTCGTGTATGGATGTGAGAGTTGGACTGTGAAGAAGGCTGAGCACCGAAGAATTGATGCTTTTCAACTGTGGTGTTGGAGAAGACTCTTGAGAGTCCCTTGGACTGCAAGGAGACCCAACCAGTCCATTCTGAAGGAGATCAGCCCTGGGATTTCTTTGGAAGGAATGATGCTAAAGCTGAAACTCCAGTACTTTGGCCACCTCATGCAAGAGCTGACTCATTGGAAAAGATTCTGATGCTGGGAGGGATTGGGGGCAGAAGGAAAAGGGGACGACAGAGGATGAGATGGCTGGATGGCATCACCGACTTGATGGATGTGAGTTTGAGTGAACTCACATCACCAACTCCGTGAGTTGGTGATGGACAGGGAGGCCTTGCATTCTGCAATTCATGGGGTTGCAAAGAGTCAGACACAACTGAGCAACTGAACTGAACTGAACTGAAGTCTTCCATGGTGCGTATCTCGATCCTCAGTAGCTAGGATAGAGAGCCATGGCTTCTGTATTAATATAATCAACTAGTCATATAGGACCAGGGTATGTGCCCTTTTCCAAAGATGCATCTTAGCATTATTCGTCATTATTCGTTCAGATGGTCTGCCTAACTTTAGTAAAGTTACATCTTCTTTCCAGGACAAGTCCCATCTCCTGCCTGCCTCTTAGAAGACAATTCTCTCTGATCTGCTAATTCACTGTAATTCTGCTAGTAGATCTTTTCCCTTTGAAGATTGCTGCTGCTGCTGTTGCTAAGTCGCTTCAATCGTGTCCGACTCTATGCGACCCCATAGACAGCAGCCCACCAGGCTCCCCCGTCCCTGGGATTCTCCAGGCAAGAACACTGGAGTGGGTTGCCATTTCCTTCTCCAATGCATGAAAGTGAAAAGTGAAAGTGAAGTCGCTCAGTCATGTCCGACTCTTAGTGACCCCATGGACTGCAGCCTACCAGGCTCCTCCATCCATGGGATTTTCCAGGCAAGAGTGCTGGAGTGGGGTGCCATTGTTCCTCAATAAAAGCAAAGTCAACACATTCCACTACACCTAACTAGCAGTCATCTCCCCTTAAACCATTTTCTGTCTTGAGGAATAATGTTTAATCCACTGCAGACACCATGGCCATTGTAAACTTGTGACCTGAGTGCTGCAGAAATGATTTTTATGTCCTTAAATAGCGGGTCTCCTATACCAGAGTGAAAGTGAAGTCGTTCAGTTATGTCCGACTCTTTGCAACCCCATGGACTGTAGCCTACCATGCTTTTCTGTCCATGGGTGCTGGAGTCCAGCTCCAGCAGCCAGGGAATCAGCCTGAAGGGGTGAGCAGTGTCGGTGGACAATGATGTAGCCTCTGACTCGAGGTATGGGACTACATGTTTATTTCAAGTTTCAGGTTTTCTTTTATACTTTGACAAAAGCATTAGGTCAGAGGTTTGACATTTTTAGTTTCCCCCACCCAAATTTACTGTCTCCAGAAATCACTGTTGCCCTACAAACAGAGTTCCTGCTTCAGCGATTCTCTCAGAATCAACTTTACTATCTATTATCTACTTCCTCTTATGTGTCCTATACTTAACTTGTGATTACATTGTAACTCATGCTACATTCCTCAGTTTATTTCTTATCTTTCTAAATCCTGTTTGCCCATAGCATCTTAAGATCACTGTCTCCTAAAAAGACTTCTAGCTATTCTTAATTATTCCTAAACCCTAAGCTCAGCAAACTTCTTTTGCCATAAACATTCCCCTCACAAACAGGTCTCAGATAACAATCCTTCCCATGGCTTCAAGCTGCAGCCTATGTGCTCATCCTGGAACATTCTTTGTAAAGATCCTTGAACAAATGTCAATGGTTACTTTATAGATAATTTTCTGGGCACAACTGCAGAAGGCTTTGTGCTTTCTCATGCTTCTCTCAAGAGCAATAAGCACCTTAACATTCTTTCCAGCCAACTCAACTGAAGAAAGGAAAGAACAAAGTCAGAATCACAAAACCTAACTCCTTCATCCCTGGACCGTGCCTGCAAGATGAGGAGAGGGGGCTGGGGCCGTGCCTCCATTTGTCAGTAATGCCTAACACGGCTCCTGACACATGGAATTTTCCAGGCAAGAGTACTGGAGTGGGTTGCCATTTCCTTCTGCAGGGGATCTTCCTGACTCAGGGATCGAACCCAGGTGTCCCACATTCCAGGCAGACGCTTTACCCTCTGAGCCACCAGGGAAGCCATACATACCAGAGTGAGATAGATTGCAAACACACCTAGATGTAATTTAGTATGAACACGCCATAAAATCTCCCATCACTTACTTCACCTCAGGGTAGAGATGTTCCCCAGGGGAATTCAGATCCATTGAATGTGCCTATGGTGCCTACTGCTTTATTCCCATGAGAAATCCATTGTCTTTATTTCTTTCTAATCTTTTAAACAGCTTTTCATCTACAAAAGCAAAAACAGTACATATTTGTCCAGAGCACACTGTGGCATGTAGGGGATCCTACTATTGTATTTCATCCTTTATAACCAGGCATCTTTCTAAGTACAAGGTCATCAAGGTTTATGGTTACACAGTTATCAGTCAGATGAACACTGCATGATCAAATCGACCAGTAGAGGGCAGTTCCCAGAAACTCCTTCCTGAATGATACCTTTTGTACTAAACATATTTAACTGAAAAATAAGAAATGAAAGATACTAGCATGTTACCAGAGTTTCACTCACTGGTCCATTTCATCATATTGCATGAAAACAATGTCTTGCGGATAAATGCAACCCTGGTTTACAGGCTTCAGTTGGACCTGGTCTCTTTCCTTTTAAAAGCAGAGTTGGCAAACATGTCTTAACCCTGTCAAACGTACAGCATAATTGTGTTAAGAGACAATGTCATTTTCTTTTTATGAGCCTCTCTTAAGATATCAATGTAATAATGATTTCCTTTCTCGCACAATCCACTTGCTCATTCCTTTACTCTTACCTGTTATTTTACTTTCTTTGTTCATGATTTTAACCCCAAATCCTCCCCAGGTTTAGTCAGATGTTGTGTTGCTCCAGAATGATTATAGAAATACCAGTCTAGCAAGTGCTTTCCACTCAGTTCATTCCCATTAATATGGGGAATAGTTATATAGGTGCAGACCTAAGGGCTATTTCTACTACTAGGCAATAAGGCTGCATTCATTATTCACTGTCAACCTAAATTTTGCCATATGGGTAATAGGTTCTTAGTAATTCTGATATAAAAAATGAAGAAATACTTATAGTTACTTCCTTTGGAATCATTCTTGTTTCTGGCACCCACAGTTATAGGTCTGGTCCCAGGAACAGTGCATCAAATAGAAAAAAAAAAAGAAAGAAAACTGAGGTGATGAGGGGAAGAATTGTGCAGTTGTACTAACATCCACCCTTATCCCCTCTATAGTAGTCAAGGTGCTCCAGGATACACACACACACACACACACACACACATTTATTGTTGTTGAAATTGTTCAGTTGCTAAGTTGTGTTTGACTCTTTGTGACCTTATGGACTGCAGCACACCAGGCTCCTCTTTCCTCCACTATCTCCTGGAATTTGCTCAAACTGATGTCCACTGAGTCAGTGATGTTTTGCAACCATCTCATCATCTGCTACCCCTTCTCTTTTTGCTTTCAAACTCCCCCAGCATCAGGGTCTTTCCAATGAGTTGGCTCTTTGTGTCAGGTCAGGTGGCCAAAGTAGTTGAGCTTAATATATCAGTTGATATATATATATATATATATATATAAAAACTTTTATTTTTACATATAAATATTTTTCTTATTAACAAAACTAATAAATATATTCACTAACATATATCAGTTCAATTCAGTTGAGTTCAGTTGCTCAGTCGTGTCTGACTCTTTGTGACCCCATGAATCGCAGCACGCCAGGCCTCTCTGTCCATCATTCACTCCCAGAGTTTACCCAAACTCGTGTCCATCGAGTCAGTGATGCCATACAGCCATCTCATCCTCTGTTGTACCTTTCTCCTCCTGCCCCCAATCCCTCCCAGCATAAAAGTCTTTTCCAATAAGTCAACTCTTCGCATGAGGTGGCCAAAATACTGGGGTTTCAGCTTTAGCATCAATCCTTCCATTGAACACCCAGGACTGATCTCCTTTAGAATGGAAGGTTGGACCTCCTTGCAGTCCAAGGGACTCTCAAGAGTCTTCTCCAACACCACAGTTCAAAAGCATCAATTCTTCAGCGCTCAGCTTTCTTCACAGTCCAACTCTCTCATCCATATATAACCACTGGAAAAACCATAGCCTTGACTAGATGGACCTTTGTTGGCAAAGTAATGTCTCTGCTTTTTAATATGCTTTATAGGTTGGTCATAACTTTCCTTCCAAGGAGTAAGTGTCTTAATTTCATGGGTACAATCACCATCTGCAGTGATTTTGGAGCCCCCAAAAATAAAGTCTGACACTGTTTCCCTATCTATTTCCCATGAAGTGATGGGACCAGATGCCATGATCTTCGTTTTCTGAATGTTGAGCTTTAAGCCAACTTTTTCACTCTCCTCTTTCACTTTCATCAAGAGGCTTTTGAGTTCCTCTTCACTTTCTGCCATAAGGGTGGTGTCATCTACATATCAGAGGTTATTGATATTTCTCCCGGCAATCTTGATTCCAGCTTGTGCTTCTTCCAGCCCAGCGTTTCTCATGATGTACTCTGCATATAAGTTAAATAAGCAGGGTGACAATATACAGCCTTGACATACTCTTCTTCCTATTTGGAACCAGTCTGTTGTTTCATGTCCAGTTCTAACTGTTGCTTCCTGACCTGCATATAGGTTTCTTAGGAGGTAGGTCAGGTGGTCTGGTATTCCCATCTTTTTCAGAACTTTCCACAGTTTCTTGTGATCCACACAGTCAAAGGCTTTGGCATAGTCAATAAAGCATAAATAGATGTTTTTCTGGAACTCACTTGCTTTTTCCATGATCCAGCAGATGTTGGCAATATGATCTCTGGTTCCTCTGCCTTTTCTAAAACCAGCTTGAACATCTGGAGAGGTGAACATCTCATTGTGGAGAGGTCTGACAGAATGCAGTCCACTGGAGAAGGGAGTGGCAAACCACTTCAGTATTCTTGCCTTGAGAACCCCATGAACAGTATGAAAAGGCAAAATGATAGGATACTGAAAGAGGAATTCCCCAGGTCGGTAGGTGCCCAATATGCTACTGGAGATCAGTGGAGAAATAACTCCAGAAAGAATGAAGGGATGGAGCCAAAGCAAAAATGATACCCAGTTATGGATGTGACTCGTGATAGAAGCAAGGGCCAATGCTGTAAAGAGCAATATTGCATAGGAACCTGGAATGTTAGGTCCATGAATCAAGGCAAATTGGAAGTGGTGAAACAGGAGATGGCAAGAGTAAACATCGACATTTTAGGAATCAGTGAACAAAAATGGACTGGAATGGGTGAATTTAACTCAGATGACCATTATATCTACTACTGCGGGCAGGTATCCCTTAGAAGAAATGTAGTAGCCATCATGGTCAACAAAAGAGTCCAAAATGCAGTACTTGGATGCAATCTCAAAAACAACAGAATGATTTCTGTTCATTTCCAAGGCAAACCATTCGATATCACAGTAATCCAAGACTATGCCCCAACCAGTAACGCTGAAGCAGCTGAAGTTGAACGGTTCTATGAAGACCTACAAGAGCTTTTAGAACTAACACCCAAAAGAGATGTCCTTTTCATTATAGGAGACTGGAATGCAAAAGTAGGAAGTCAAGAAACACCTGGAGTAACAGGCAAATTTGGCCTTGGAATATGGAATGAAGCAGGGCAAAGGCTAATAGAGTTTTGCCAAGAGAATGTACTGGTCATAGCAAAAACCCTCTTCCAACAACACAAGAGAAGACTCTACATATGTACATCACTGGATGCTCAACACTGCAATCAGATTGATTATATTCTTTGCAGCCAAAGATGGAGAAGCTCTATACAGTCAGCAAAAACAAGACTGGGAGCTGACTGTGGCTCAGATCATGAGCTTTTTATTGACAAATTCAGACTAACATATATAGATAACCTATATATATATATATATGTGTGTGTGTGTGTGTGTGTGTGTACATACACACATCTTTTGACTGTGTGGATCACCACAAACTGTGGAAAATTCTTAAAAAGATGGGAATACCAGACCGCCTGACCTGCCTCCTAAGAAATCTGTATGCAGGTGAAGAAGCAACAGTTAGAACTGGACATGGAACAGCAGACTCTGTCAGCCCATGGACTGCAGTCCAACAGGTTCCTGTCCTTGGAATTTTCTAGGCAAGAATACTGGAGTGGATTGACATTTCCTTCTGCAGAAGATCTTCCTGATCCAGAGATCCAACCTGAATCTCTTGTACCTCCTGCACTGGCAGGCAGATTCTTTACCACTGCACCACTTGGGAAGTCCATGAAAAAGTTGCATATATATATATATATACATACATACACATACATATACATGTTTGTGTAACAATCATTTTGCTATACACCAGAAACTAACACAACATTGTAAATCAATTATAATTTAACATTTTTTAAAAATGTGCTTGTGTTGCTACCTGCTTCTATTTTCCTCTAGGAACTCAGGCTCTTTTCATCCATTCTATCACTAAACTCATAAAACAATTATATTATTCAGATGTTATTTTCCCAATCTTACAGAGAAGGAAACCAAAGCTTAAGTTATTCAACCAAGGTAACAAAGATAGTAAATGGCAAAAATGCAATTCAACTAATTTCAAACCCACTCTCTAACTTTTATAAATAGGTACCTAAGGATATTCTAGGAAATCTCCACAGGGTCAAAAAACAAACAAACCACAACAACAATAATAAGACAATAATACCTATGTTTTATCTGTTTAAAAATATATGAGGCTGTTTAAGATGTTCCTATGAGTCATCTTCAGGGTCTTAAACTGGCCCAGCCCTGAGGAAAATCATTAGACAGAGTTTTATGGTCTTTTTTTTTTTTTAACAAGTCTGTAGCTTCTTATCTAAGTCCCTTTCCTATCCAGGAATAGGAAGTACCTGCTTTATCCCTATGCAACTTGCATTGTGGTTTAGATCTTGCCCTTTTCTTCTTGGCCAAGCATACTCTCAATTCAAGAAATAAAAATTAATCAGACAATATAAATGGTTGATATAAGCTTACAGTCTTAACTTTGCAAGAAATATTTACATTTAAACTCTATAAAACCTCAAGATAAACAAATTTGTAGTAAAATCACTAATTAGTGATTTGCACCAAAAAGATATTCCAGGATGGGTAACAGCAATTCCTCACAGAGATCAGAATGGGCATAATTCAGTATACCACTAAATTTTTGCCTAAAGAAAAATAAACAGTTAACACTGGGTTATCCTTTGGGTACCTCAATATTCTGATGAGAGCATTTTGGCAAGTCTGAAAGTATTTCAAATGCAAAATATATAACTGATTCAAAAATTGATGTGAAATAATGCCACCAAAATAATAACTAAACTGAGTATCCCAGGAATATATTAATTGGCTTTCTTAATGCTTATGTCCATGAAAGAATCAATTTTAGGTCTACATCTTCTGGAATATAGAATAGTCTTTCTATTAATAATATTATACAACCCTGCTAGATTTACATAAAGGAGCATAACAGAAAAAATCATGTGAGTCAGCTAGACAGTTTCAAATATGAAATGCAAAGAAAATTTTGAGTGGTGTCTAGTGTTAAAAGAAGTAGCATCAAAGAAGTGTTACTTTTTGGTCAGTTTTGTCTTTCTAGCTAACAGGCATTCTATTGACCACAATAGTTAATTCTATAGCTCTGACCAGCAAAATCATATTTAAATGCTCACCCGACATATCATTTGATAAGAAGTGAAAATGTTCCATTGTTCTTATTTACTATATATTTACCTTGTCTTTTGTTTCAAAAATGAATGTTAGATGCCCAAAATGATACTTGTGACTTTTTAAAATGTCAAACAGCAGCATGAAGCTGAGTAGCCTCACACTATACCAGGCTTCCCAACAGAGTTTCTGATGACTATTAATGAGGTTGTTGTCCCTGCCCTAACTTCCAGTTTTCTGAAATCATTTACAGGATATTTCACAGTCTGATCATTCATGCCAGTGATTGCACAGAGAAGATTATAAGAATACTGCTATCTGCTGTCTAACCAGTAATTAAACTCTTAAAAATGAATAGTGCATTTCTAATTGTTTCTCCAGAGGTTTCATGAACAACATATGTTCTTTTAAGGAAGAGCTCATCTTTCATCAACACCTAAATTCACACCAAGGCTCAGTGGCTTTTTTCAATTGGATGCCTCCACATTATATCATCAATCATCCTGGCATAGTAACAGTGGTGGAAAAGAGGCATTAACCTGTCACAGTGTGATTCAGGAAGGAATGTAGCTTTCAAAGGAGCTTCAGCTTGGTTACCAGATCAGAACTATAAAGTGTGTGGGGTGTGTGTATGTGTGTATACAAATATGTGCCAAACAGGGCCTTAAAATTCACACTGGCAGGACATCTGTTTCTGAAAAACACTTTGGAGCAGAGATGAATTTTTAAGTATCTTAAAGTTTTACTGACGAAGCTCATTCCTTGTTTCATATTCCACCCTTCTCTTGTTTAGCACATTCCTATGCACACGGGAGCCCTGGGTTAATTCCTATGGTTTACACACAGACAAGAAAAATGGTCTGACAGACAAGTAATAATAGTTCTACAAAGGTGGCCTAAAGTGTGATGCAATGCAGAAAATTCTCCCTGGCTCATGTAAAAACAGTATCTATTGCTATTTCAGCCTAGATCATAGGACATTTTTGTTCTATGATCATCAGAATATAGTGAACTGCAAGTGGGTGTCACTTGAATCCAGTTTTGGTGTACTTGTTAACCAGCATAATTTGTTTATTTTTTAGTAATTTTATTGGAGTATAGTTTCTTTATAAGTTGTGTTATTTTCTGCTGTATAGTAAAGTTAATCAGCTACATGCTTAAATATATTCCCTCTTTTTTGGATTTCCTTCCCATTTAGGTCACTACAGATCACTCAGTAGAGTTTGCTGGGCTATATAGATTGGCATTAATTATCTGTTTTATAAATAGTATCAATAATGTATGTATGTCAAACCCAATCTTCCAATTCCTCCCACCCAATCCCTTTTCTCCCCTTGTTGTCCATACATTTGTTCTCTATGTCTGTGTCTCTATTCCTGCTTTGCAAATAAGATCAAGGGCGGGCGGCTGCGATGGTGCACAAGCACAGCCAAGAGGAGCTACCCCACGTCCAAGGTCAGGGACAGAAGTCGGGAGGACCCCATGCCCGAGGGGCGGTGGCCAAGAGGTACTACCCCACGGCGGAGGTCAGGGGCGGCAGCCGGGAGGAGCTACCCCATGCCCGAGGTCAGGGGCGGCGGCCAAGAGGAGCAAGCCCAGGTCCAAGGAGCGGTGACTGCGCGGGCGCAGGAGGGCCTAGAGGAGCTATTCCACGTTCAAGGTCAGGAGGGGCGGCAGTGAGGAGATACCCCTCATTCAAGGTAAGGAGCAGTGGCTTTGCTTTGCTAGAGCAGCTGTGAAGAGATACCCCATGTCCAAGGTAAGAGAAACCCAAATAAGACGGTAGGTGTTGCAAGAGGGCGTCAGAGAGAAGACACACTGAAACCATACTCACAGAAAACTAGTCAATCTAATCACACTAGGACCACAGCCTTATCTAACTCAATGAAACTAAGCCATGCACTGTGGGGCCACCCAAGATAGGCAGGTCATGGTGGAGAGGTCTGACAGAATGTGGTCCACTGGAGAAGGGAATGGCAAACCTCTTCAGTATTCTTGCCTTGAGAACCCCATGAACAATATGAAAAGGCAAAAAGATAGAACACTAAAAGATGAACTCCCCAGTCGGTAGGTGCCCAATATGCTACTGGAGAATAGTGGAGAAATAACCCCAGAAAGAATGAAGACATGGAGCCAAAGCAAAAATGATACCCAGTTGTGGATGTGACTTGTGATAGAACCAAGATCTGATGATGTAAAAAGCAATATTGCATAGGAACCTGGAATGTTAGGTCCATGAATCAAGGCAAATTGGAAGTGGTCAAACAGGAGATGGCAAGGGTGAACATCAACATTCTAGGAATCAGCAAACTAAAATGGACTGGAATGGGTGAATTTAACTCAGATGACCATTATATCTACAACTGCGGGCAGGAATCCCTTAGAAGAAATGCAGTAGCCATCATGGTCAACAATAGAGTCTGAAATGCAGTACTTGGATGCAATCTCAAAAACAACAAAATGATATCTCTTCGTTTCCAAGGCAAACCATTCAATATCACAGTAATTCAAGGCTATGCCCCTACCAGTAATGCTGAAGAAGCTGAAGTTGAATGGTTCTATGGAGACCTGCAAGACCTTTTAGAACTAACATTTAAAAAGATGTCCTTTTCATTATAGGAGATTGGAATGCAAAAGTAGGAAGTCAAGAAACACCTGGAGTAACAGGTAAATTTGGCCTTGGAGTACAGAATGAAGCAGGGCAAAGGCTAATAGAGTTTTGCCAAGAGAACACACTGGTCATAGCAAACACCCTCTTGCAACAACACAAGAGGAGACTTTACACATGGATGTCACCAGATGGCCAACACTGCAATCAGATTGATTATATTCTTTGTAGCCAGAAATGGAAAAGCTCTATACAGCCAGCAAAACAAGATGGGGAGCTGACTGTGGCTCATAATGAATTCCTTATTTGTCAAATTCAGACTTAAACTGAAGAAAGTAGGGAAAACCACTAGACCATTCAGGTATAACCAAAATCAAATCCCTTACAATTATACAGTGGAAGTGAGAAATAGATTTAAGGGACTAGATCTGATAGACAAAGTGCCTGATGAACTATGGATGAAGGTTTGTGACATTGTACAGGAGACAGGGATCAAGACCATCCCCAAGAAAAAGAAATGCAAAAAAGAAAAATGGCTCTGAGGAGGTCTTTCAAATAACTGTGAAAAGAAGATAAGTGAAAACCAAAGGAGAAAAGGAAAGATATACCCATTTGAATGCAGAGTTCCAAATAAGAGCATGGAGAGACAAGAAAGCCTTCCTCAGTGATAAGTGCAAAGAAAGATAGGAAAACAATAGAATGGGAAAGACTAGCAATCTCTTCAAGGAAATTAGAGCTACCAAGGGAACATTTCATTCAAAGATGGGCTCTGTAAAGGACAGAAATCCTACGGACCTAACAGAAGCAGAAGATATTATGAAAAGGTGGCAAAAATACACAGAGTAACTGTACAAAAAGATCTTCACGATCCAGATAATCACAATGGTGTCATCACTCACCTAGAGCCAGACATCCTGGAATGTGAAGTCAAGTGGGCCTTAGGAAGCATCACTAGTGGAGGTGATGGAATTCCAGTTGAGCTATTTCAAATCCTAAAAGATGATGCTGTGAAAGTGCTGCACTCAATATACCAGCAAATTTGGAAAACTTAGCAGTGACCACAGGACTGTAAAAGGTCAGTTTTCATTCCAATCCCAAAGAAAGGCAATGCCAAAGAATGCTCAAACTACTGCACAATTGCAGTCATCTTACACACTAGTAAAGTAATGCTCAAAATTCTCCAAGCCAGGCTTCAGCAATACATGAACCATGAGTTTCCAGATGTTCAAGCTGGATTTAGAAAAGGCAGAGGAACCAGAGATCAAATTGCCAACTTCTGCTGGATCATTGAGAAAGCAAGAGAGTTCCAGGAAAACATCTATTTCTGCTTTATTGACTATGCCAAAGCCTTTGACTGTTTGGATCACAATAAACTGTGGAAAATTCTGAGAGATATGGGAATACCCAGAGGTCAGTCCTGAGTGTTCATTGGAAGGACTGATGTTGAAGCTGAAACTCCGATGCTTTGGCCACCTGATGGGAAGTGCTGATTCATTTGAAAAGACCTTGCTTCTGGGAAAGATTGAAGGCTGAGGAGAAGGGGATGACAGAGAATGAGATGGTTGGATGGCAATACCGACTCAGTGGACTGTGTGCCTGGGACAATTCACTTAAGATCCCCGTGTCTCTCTTCCTCTCACTTTAAGTTAGGAATAAAGGCAAGTTGATATGCTGGAGCTATTAGGGGATTACAATTTTTTCTTGGGTGTAAGGCATACAATTCATCATGTTTGAGATCACCAATGGGAAGCAAACATAACTTGTGTAGGTTACTTTATTAAAGTAATAACCAATGCTTTTTCTTTTTCTGGTTACTGATGTATACATTTTGGCTGTGGGGAGATAGGTGTTCTGTGTTGAATTCTATCCTCCAAAAGGATACATTGAAATCCTAACCCTAAGTACTTCAGAATATGACCTTATTCAGAAGTAGTATCTTTTCAGATTTAATTAGTTAAGATGAGATCATACTGGAATAGGGTGGACCTTAATAATTCCATATGACTGAAGCCCTGATACCAAAAGGAGAAGCAACACAGGGAAGAGAGTAATGAGAGGAGGATGGAGGCAGAGAATGGATGTATGGTGGTTGTTTCAAACCAAGGAACATCTGGGGCTACTGGAAACTATGAGAGGTGAGGAATTCTTCCCTACAGGTGTTAGGAGCTTGGCCCTCCCAACAGCTTGAATTTGGACTTCCAGACTACAGTATGGTGAAACAATAAGTTTCTGTTGTGATAAACCACATAAATTGTGGTACTTTGTTACCAGCAGTCCTAGAGTGCTAATATAAGAGGTTTAGCATTTATATTTTTAGAGGTCTAAAAAGGTCAGTTTTCATTCCAATCCCAAAGAATGCTCAAACTACCACACAATTGCATTCATCTCACACACTAATAAAATAATGCTCAAAATTCTCCAAGCCAGGCTTCAGCAATACATGAACCGTGAACTTCCAGATGTTCAAGTTGGTTTTAGATAAGGCAGAGGAACCAGAGATCAAATTGCCAACATCCACTGGATCATCAAAAAAGCAAGAGAGTTCCAGAAAAACATCTATTTCTGCTTTAATTATTTTGCCAAAGCCTTTGACTGTTGGAGAACATTCTTGAGAGTATCTTGGACTGCAAGAAGATCCAACCAGTCCATTATAAAGGAGATCAGTCCTGGGTGTTCATTGGAAGGACTGATGCTGAAGCTGAAACTCCAATACTTTGGCCACCTCATGCGAAGAGTTGACTCATTGGAAAAGACCCTGATGCTGGGAAGGATTAGGGGCAGGAGGAGAAGGAGATGACAGAGAATGAGATGGCTGGATGGCATCACTGACTTGATGGACGTGAGTTTGGGTAAACTCTGGGAGTTGGTGATGGACAGGGAGGCCTGGCGTGCTGTCATTCATGGGGTCACAAAGAGTCGGACACGACTTAGCAACTGAACTGAACTGAAAGTTACCCTGGTGGCTCAGATGGTAAAGAATCTGCCTGCAATGCAGGAGACCTAGGTTTGATCCCTGGGTCAGGAAGATCACCTGGAGAAGGGAATGGCAACCTGCTCCAGTATTCCTGCCTGGAGAATTCCATGGATAGAGGAGCCTGGCGGTCTACAGTCCATGGGGTCACAAAGAATTGAACATGAATGAGCAACAAAATTAAAGTTATTTAAATCATCACAGAGATGCAGTGTTGCAGCCCGGCAGAATAGAGATCAGAACCTGCCCCATGACTCGAGGGTGTGGCAAACGGCACCCTCGTGATTGTCCTAGTAAGCATGCCGAATGGACATTCTTGGAGGGGGACCTGCTCTCTGCTCCACTTCACTGCCTACCCTGCCATCCATCCCCATGGAAACAAAACAAGTTATTGCTGATTAATAGCAGAGCCTTAACTTTACTCCCTCTTTATGGTGTGCTAATCAAACTCTCCAGGATAGCTATTCCCTAATGATCTCATGTGACTTCTGCCAGTAAAAGTGCGGGCTGAAAGGAGCCATTTTGTCTTCCTGCCATGGAGAGCAGGAGGGCCCTCTGACTCCTTGCTTGCCAAATTATATGTGTCTGTTTTTTCATTACACGCTTGCCCCCCTTTCAGGGGGCAATGCAGTAGTAATATCAGAGGTTATTGTATTTCAGTTCTTCAGTAATATCTTTTTAACATGATGATAAATCAACTTGCTAGAGTTTCACTAGTTTGTTTTCCACATCTTTCTGTAACACGTTATGTTTACCCAGAATATCATACATTTTAAAAGATGCATAGCATAGAATTTTATAGAATGTAGACAGTTGTCTCTTTTAATTTAACTGTTGTTGTTCAATCACTCAGTCATGTCCAACTCTTTGCAGCATGCAAGGCTTCCCTGTCCTTCACTATCTCCTGGGCTTTGCTCAAACTCATGTTCTTTGATTCAGTGATGCCATCCAACTATCTCATCCTTTGTTGCCCCTTTCTCCTGCCCTTAATCTTTCCCAGCACCAAGGTCTCTTCCAGTGAGTTGGCTCTTTGCATCTGGCGGCCAAAATATTGGCTCTTCACCCTCATCATCAGTCCTTCCAATGAATATTCAAGATTGATTTCCTTTAGAATTGACTGGTTTGATCTTGCAGTCCAAGGGACTCTCAAGAGCCTTCTCCAATACCACAATTCAAAAGTATCAATTCTTTGGTGTTCAGCCATCTTTATGATACAACTCTTACATTGGTACATGACTACTAAAAAACCATAGCTTTGACTATATGGACCTTTGTCAGCAAAATATTATATTTGTGAAAGGCTGTGATCTTTTTCATCCAAAATGATGTATTATTACATATTTTGTTTTAATCTCTTTTTGCAGTAGTATTCATTTTTCCCTTTAAAATTATATTTAATAATAGTAAAAAATAAACAATAAATTTACAATTATTTAATCATTAACCAGCAGATAGTTCAGTAGTGGTATATAGATTCATGGTATTTCTTACATTTGGCTATTTGATTGAACTTTTCAAAATTCTTTTGCATTGTTTTATATGGTACTTTATGTTTCATTTTTTCTTGTCATTTATTTTTACTGAGATAAAATTTACTTAAAATAAAATTTTAAATTGAAATACAGTGACTTTAGTTAATTATTTACATATCTACCTCTTCACAGAATTTGGCATTTTTATGAATTTTTCTCTTTAGGAATTCATATTTATAAATGTGGTAGACTTTATGGACATTACCTATATATTTTTTATATTTTATTGTCATTGATATTTGATATCCATTTGATAATCATCCTAATAATATCTATTTCAAAACAGAAGATTTTCCGTCAGCATAGTTGATTTGTTGATTCATTTAAAGGAAAACTTTCTTTTTTTAACTTTTAAAAAGGTTCCTTATCACTGGTGCCACCTGAAAAGCCCCTTATATACAATAAGAGAGCCTATTTTAAGTGTATATTTTGATGAGGTTTTGAAAAACTTCACCTCAGGACTTGAACCCACTTGGCCAGGATTCCAAACCCAGCCAAAACCCACAGTCTTCCAACTGAGATTACACACTTGGTTTCAGGACTTAATGAAGCTCAGAAGGAAATCAGTGAGAGATAAAGTGACAGGTAAGAAGTGGATTTATTTAGAGAGAAACATATTCCATAGACAGAGTGTGGGCCATCTCAGAAGATCAGAGTGGCCTATAGGGAAACTTTTAACAAATTATGATGAATTTAAATTTTCAAACATTATTATGCTACAGAATTTAATTTTATAGAGTCTTATTTAATTTTGAAATGTATTAACTTATTTAACATCATGGAAAGAATTAGGTTCAGAACTAAAGAGAAAATGTACCTAATTTGATTTTTTTTTTTTAAAGAAAGAAATCTAAAACCATAAGACCTTAGATGAGAAGTGAGATGACATTGATTGAGAGAAGTCATTTATTTGTTTCATGTCAATGGACATGAGTTTGAGTAAACTCTGGGAGTTGGCGATGGACAGGGAGGCCTGGCATGATGCAGTGTATGGGGTCACAAAGAGTCAGACATGACTGACTGAACTGAACTGAACTGAGTCCTAAAGAATATAATGTACTCATTTCTGCTTCTGTGTTTTGATGCCATTTTTCTTTGCAAACTGGTGTTGACAAATAAAATAAATATGTTTATATAATCTATTCTGCTTCTAGATCAATAGGACAGGTTTGAAAATAATAATGAACAGTTGTTGCTTTGATACTAATTAGACCTGTATACAATAAATGATTCATCTTGGTTATATCACAAATAATCTTTTAAAATTCAATGACCCTAAAAGATAATCAGTCTCTTCATTTGCCAAGGTGAGTTTTTCTTTTATTTTCTCATTTTCCACAAATTTTTGGCAAATGATTAACACAATATGTGGCACATGATTAAATTATAGAAGTACTGACTGCAATAATATCAGGAAATAACATTTAGTTGTCAAACGCCAGAAGCAGATATAAGTTAAGAAAAATCAGAGCACTGTTCTTTGCGTGCCAGGGCTTCCTCATGAAGTAGGTGTGCTTAGACAAATTAAATAACTAAATGATGAGTTGCGATATTTGGAAACTTTCCAAGCATGCTGTAAATTATTTCTTATGCAAACATAGTGGGTTATGTGGCAAGCTGCTGCTGCTGCATTGCTTCAGTTGTGTCCGACTCTGTGTGACCCCATAGATGGCAGCCAACCAGGCTTCCCCTCCGTGGGATTCTCCAGGCAAGAACACTGGAGTGGGTTGCCATTTCCTTCTCCAATGCATGAAAGTGAAAAGTGAAAGTGAAGTCTCTCAGTCGTGTCCGACTCTAGCAACCCCATGAACTGCAGCCCACCAGGCTCCTCCATCCATGGGATTTTCTAGGCAAAAGTACTGCAGTGGGGTGCCATTATGTGGCAAGACATCTATTCAAAGTCAGCATCAGAGAAAATGTAGGAATAAGTATGTCAGTTCATCAGCCAACCTCTCTTTTCTTAATGTGAAAGTGGGTATTTGCCTCAGTGAACAAGGTTTCTTTAACACTTAACTTCTAGTATTAGAGTGAACAGCAGGAGGGAAAATTGGGAGTGTTCCTATGTTTCTTTGTTGTCGTTCAGTCACTAAGTCATGTACGACTCTTTGGAACCCCATGGACTGCAGCATACTAGGCTCCTCTGTCCTTTACTATCTCCTGGAGTTTGCTCAAATTCATGTCCATTGAATTGGTGATGCTATCTAACCACCTCATCCTCTGCCACCCTCTTCTCCTTTTGCCTTCAATCTTTCCTAGCATTAGGGTCTTTTCAAATGAGTCAGCTTTTTGCATCAGGTTGCCATAGTATTGGAGATTCAGCTTCAGCATCAGTCCTTCCAATGAATATTCAGTGTTGATTTCCATTAGAATTGACTGGTTTGATCTCCTTCCAGTCCAAGGCACTCTCAAGAGTTTAATCCAGCACCACAGTTCAAAAGCATCAATCCTTTGGCACTCAGCCTTCTTTATGGTCCATTTCTCATATAGGTACATAAGCTACCGAAAAAATGATAGCTTTGACTATACAGATGTTTGTCAGTAAAGTGACGTCATTTCAGTTCAGTTGCTCAGTCGTTTCTCACTCTTTGTGACCCCCTGGACTGCAGCACACCAGCTTCTCTGTCTATCACCAACTCCCAGAGCTTGCTCAAACTCATGTCCATCTAGTTGGTGATGCTATCCAGCCATCTTATCCCCTATGGTCTCCTTCTCCTCCTGCCTTCAGTTTTCTCCAGCATCAGGGTATTTTCCAATGAGTCAGTTCTTCTCATCAGGTGGCCAAAGTATTGAAGCTTCAGCCTCAGCATGAGTTCTTCTAATGAATATTCATGACTGATTTCCTTTAGAATTGACTGATTTGATCTCCTTGCAGTCCAAGGGACTCTCAAGAATCTTCTCCAACACCACAGTTCAAAAGCATCAATTCTTCAGTACTCAGCATTATTTATGGTCCAAATCTCACATCCATACGTGGCTACTGAAAAAACAATAGCTTTGACTAGACACACCTTTGTCAGCAAAGTAATGTCTCTGCTTTTTAATATGCTATCTAGTTTGGTCATAGCTTTTCTTCCAAGGAGCAAGCATCTTTTTATTTCATGGCTGCAGTTACAATTTGCAGTGATTTTGAAGCCCAAGAAAATAAAGTCTCTCACTGCTTCAGTTGTTTCTCCATTTATTTGCCATGAAGTGATGGGACTGGAGGCCATGATCTTAGTTTTCTGAGTGTTGAGTTCCAAGCCAGTTTTTTCACTCTTCTCTTTTACCCTCATCAAGAGGCTCTTAAAAGCTACCATGTAGAAGCAGATAAGCAAAGGACAGAGAATTTTAGCAATTCAGTTTTCATCTGGCATTATCGTGATGATAGAAGCTCAAGTGAAGAGTGATATATTACAGTTCTCTGTCATTTGCTTATCTATTTCTACATGGTAGTTTTTAAGTTGCTAAGTTTTTCTTTTATTTCATGAGTCATAACAGCTCATGTGGAACAATGAGTGAGGCATCATTATAAGTTAGTGTCATTAAATAGAAATATCCTGAAGGGCTCATTTGAGAGATGTAAAACATCAAGAGTTTTCCTGGAATAGTAAGTAATTTAACCATGCATTCACTGACTTTTAGTAAACCATCAAGTCTACCTTTATCAACAATTCTGTATAGTTCATGTAAGCCACAGTTTCACAATGAAAAGGAGAAAAGGAAAAATTAGCTCACTCACATCTATGTGTGTGTATTATATTATAGTGTTTTTATAAAAAATAGACTTAAAAATTAACAGTATACTATGTGTAGTTACATTATTCATATGTGTGGAAGACAGATCCTGAAATTATCCACAGCGATTTCTGATTCTGTGTAATAGCCCCCTTTTATATGTAGGTTGGACCTTTGATTTGCTCTCAAATGTAGAATATGACAAAGATGATAGAATGACATCCCTATGATTATATTACTATATATGTAATCCATCTTCCTGGGCTTTCCTGGTGGCTCAGCAGTAAAGAATCCACCTGCAATGTAGGAGACACAGGTTTGGTTCTTGGGTTGGGAAACCCTGGAGAAGGAAATGGCAACCCACTCCAGTATTCTTGCCTGGAAAATCCCATGGACAGAGGAGCCTGGCAGGCTACAGTAGCAAAGAGTCAGATAGGACGTAGCGACTGAATAACAACAACAATCTATCTTCCTGGCCAACTCACATTTTTTTAAATCCTCTGCTGGCTTTAAAGGAGCATGATGTCATGAAGTAGCTTTCATGCTTAGATACCTATGTGGCAAGAAATTGCAAGCAGGCACCAGGTTCTGAGGGTGACCTCCAGAACAAATCTAACACACTGAGACCTGCAACCATAAGGAAATAAATTATGTCAACAACCAAGGGATCTTGGAAATATACCATTCTTCACTTGAGCCTCTACCATGACTAGAGTCGCAGAAGACAACTGAATTGCTACAATTCTCTGTCATTTATCTGCTTCTCTATTTCCTGAACATGTCAGTCACAATTATTTAAAAGTTATGGGATAAGCCTTATATATAGATTGGTTATAGTCTTTTTTTATTGACTATTGTCTTGTGTTTTAGGTTTTACAATCTGAATCTTGGAATATTCACTAACCTTTTAAAGTGCAAAATATTGTTTATGAAACAAAATATTGTAGAGAATCCAGACGATTTATCCTCTCCTAGAGATAGCTGAAGGTTTTTTCTAGTAGGCAGAGAGAGATGGAACCTAATTACTTTAATCCAAACATGGACTGAACAGAGTCGAGCCTCAATTATAGTATTGGTAAATTCACTCTACCTTTCAGATTTTGCTCCTAATGAAAGTGAAATTTTTAGCTGCTCATTTGTGTCTTACTTTTTGAGACTGTCATGGACTGTAGCCCATCAGGTTCCTCTGTCCATGGGATTCTCCAGGTAGGAATACTGAAGTCGGTAGCCATTCCCTTCTCCAGGGATCGAACTCAGGTCTCCTACATTGCGGGCAGATTCTGTAGTGTCTGAGCTACAATGAAACCGTATACAAGGACCAGTGTCCTTGTCTTATAAAGTAAAACACTGACTTAAGAGTTAATGATTGGGAAAGGTGAAGACAGAAAATGCAAAAACAAAGAATAGCTATTGGGCTTGGGAACTGGTAACAATTTAGACTGTGAATCTACCTCATAGTGGAATCACCAAATTCACAGTTCTCAGACAGATACAGATAAAAGCCTGACACACATTCCTAAGTTGTTTTTACAGGAAGCATACCCACATCAGATGAAAAGTGCTGATCATAAGAACATAGACACTACACTGATTTGAACCCGAAGGTTGATGATGCAGATTCCCCATTACCTCATTACCAACCAACCCATCAGAAGAATGTCCACAAGCCGATCACATCCTGCTCCTTGAACTAGTACTATAAGATTCCTTGCTATCCTGTCCAGGACAGGACACACAGCCTTGAGGGCAAGAGACTGCTGTGCCCCTCTTTGCCTGGCAAAGCAATAAAGCTATTCTTTTCTGCTTCACCCAAAACCCCTCAAGATTCAGTGTAGTGCCTGTGTACAGAGTCCAAGATTCAGTAACCCAAGGATAGATCTTTAGAAAGGGACATGGTTTCAGTGTTCACCAGGAATCCTTCTTCTGAGGACTTTCAAATCAGTTGTCATCTTCTCAGCCTTCTGAGAACTGTATATTGCTCTGAAATTTTCTTTTTTTGCCTTTTAGGTGCCTGATCCATTTAGCTTCAAATTAGAAAACATGTTGATGGTAAAAGTAGAGTAGATTTGAAGTCTCTCAAGTATCAAACTTTGTATGTTCAGCACCTCCTAGGGAATATTAAAAGCTCTGCTTGTTTCTCCATCAACCTGGGGATTCTTTTTATTTGAGTAATACCTGGATTTGAGAATTCTATGTCCTCATTGTCCTGTCCAGTACCAGAAATGGAAATATTCCCCAGGGAAAAGTGGCTACTCAAAGGCAGCTTATCTCTTCATTTTCTTTCTTCTCTAGAATCTTAACCCATCCATGCTTTATGCTTTAGAATCTCTCTGACACCTTTAAACAGATAAGTAGTATTTTCCCATCTTTTTCCAGTTATATTCAGTGGATTCATTGATTTTTGAAGTTACTCCGGTCTGCCTACAAGCAAAAGTCCTTCCACATTCATTTTCATTTCCTAGCATATACATATGGAGACAGAGAGAGAGAGATTGATTTTTTTCAGGCAAATGTGAAACAAGATAATTTCCCTTAATGTTTTTGCACTGGTACTTTAAAAATTTTTTACTTGAAATTCTTCAAATAAATTCACGACAAGCTGATAAACCATTTCCCAAACACAGGTATATTTTCAACTTTGTTTAGCTTCATTCATATGCCTGAAAAAAAAGTTACATGCTTCATCCTTATAGATGTTTCATGCTTCTTAAGATATATTTCATTGTTTGTTCTCATTTTTCTCCTTATTTTTTATTGTAATTTGCATAAATATATGTGTGTGTATATATATATATATGTACATATTTGAAGACAAATATTTCTTCCAGTGTCTAGAATTAAATAATAATATAAAAATGTTATGTTACTTTTGACACTAATTCCATATTCCATACACATTATTTGAAAGTCTTGTGATTTTAGATGCAGATTATTATAGTAAATTTGATTTTAATATTATATACCTTACATTAAGTAATTATATCTTAACATATGCATTAATTATCATACTGAAAACATAATTTAAATATTAACTTCAAGTTTTACTGGTTTTAATGTTTACATCATTTATTTGATATGTTGTTGTTGTTCAGTTGCTCAGGTCTGTCATACTCTTTGGAACTCCGTAACTGCAGCAAGCCAGGGTTCCCTGCCCTTCACCATCTCCTGGAGCTTGCTCAAACTCATGTTTATTGAGTCAGTGATGCCATCCAACCATCTCATCCTCTATTGTCACCTTCTCCTATGCCTTCAATCTTTTCCAGCATCAGCATCTTTTCAAATGAGTCAGTTTTTTGCATCAGGTGGCCAAAGTATTGGAGTTTCAGATTCAGCGTCAGTCCTTCCAAAGAATATTTAGGATTGATTTCCTTTAGGATTGACTGGTTTGATCTCCTTGCAGTCCAAGGGACTCTCAAGAGTCTTTTCCAACACCATAGTTCAAAAGCATCAATTCTTCAGTGCTTAGCTTTCTTTATATTCCAACTCTCATATCCACGTGTGACTACTGCAAAAACCATGACTTTGACTAGATAGACCTTTGTCAGCAAAGTAATGTCTCTGCTTTTTAATATGCTGTTTAGGTTGGTCATAGCTTTTCTTCCAAGGAGCAACTGTCTTTTAATTTTGTGGCTTCCATCACCATCTGCAGTGATTTTGGAGCCCAAGAAAATACTCTCTCACTGTTTCCATTGTTTCTCCATCTATTTGCCATGAACTGATGGGACTGGATGCCATGATTTTTGTTTTATGAATGTTGGGTTTTAAGCCAGCTTTTTCACTCTCATCCTTCATCTTCATCAAGAGGCTCTTTAGTTCTTCTTCGCTTTCTGCCATAAGGGTGGTGTCATCTGCATATCTAAGATTATTAATATTTCTCCTGGTGATTTTGATTCCAGCTTGTGCTTCATCCAGCCCAGCATGTTGCATGATGTACTCTGCATAGAAGTTAAACAAGCAGGGTAACCATATACAGCCTTGCCATACTCCTTTCCCGATTTGGAACCCGTTCATTGTTCCATGTCTGGTTCTAACTGTTGTTTCTTTATCTGCATACAGGTTTCACAGGAGACAAGTAAGGTGGTGTGGTATTCCCATCCCTTTAAGAATTTTCCACAGTTTGTTGTGATCCACACAAAGGCTTTAACATAATCTATGAAACAGAAGTAGATGTTTTTCTGGAACTCGCTTGCTTTTTCAGTGATCCAATAGATGTTGGTAATTTGATTTCTGGTTCCTCTGCATTTTGTAAATCCAGCTTGAACATTTGGGAGTTCTTGGTTTACGTAATGTTGAAGCCTGACTTGGAGAATTTTGAGCATTACTTTGCTAGCATGTGAAATGAGTGCAATTGTGAGGTAGTTTGAACATTCTTTGGCATTGCCCTTCTTTTGGACTGGAATGAAAGCTGAACTTTTTCAGACCTGTGGCCACTGCTGCCTTTTCCATATTTCTTGGCATATTGTGTGCAGCACCTTAACAGCATCTTCTTTTAGGATTTGAAATAGCTCAGCTAGTATTCCACCACCTCTACTCACTTAGTTTGTAGTGATGTTTCCTAAGGCCCACTTGACTTTGCATTCCAAGGTGTCTGGCTCTAGGTTAGTGATCACACCATCATGGTTATTTGGTCATTAAGATCTTTTTTTGTATAGGTCTTGTATTCTTGCCACCTCTTCTTTATATCTTCTGCTTTTATATATAACATTCCTTATTGCTTTTTTTATATGTAGCATTCCTTATTATTGAGTTCTCTAAGTGATTTATTTCTCAAAATACTAGTATTTTTCAAATACTATTTGACATATTTATTTATCAGAAGTGTAATGATTCCTAGTCTTTTGTATTAGTCTGCTTCACAAATGTGTATTAGCCTGGCTGCATATATAATATTTTCCACAGTATTTTATAGGGGGAAGAATTGTTGTAGATACACGGCTCTGAAGTGCTACCTATGCACCATTCACCATCCTGGATTTCCTGCATATTTGAAGGATATTTACCCTGCATTAATAGCAGTGGTGCATAATTTCAGTGGCTTTCTAATGCTAAATTTCTACATAGAGGATAATTCATTATCTATCATGGGAGAGTTAAGCTTAGTGTAATTACCCAGGAGTTTTACTTATGTTCCCTTTTGATGTTTGAAGAAGGGAAAAGTAATTGTTTTGGGTAACTTACTATGGATTTGTATTTACAAAGAAGAAAATTGGGGTGTGTCAGAGCAAGGGAGTTACATATGGTTTGTGGGGGACAGTTGGTGCATATTATTTTCTGTTTGATCCTCATAGGAGTTTTTCATTCTGAAAAAATTAGCTATAATATATCTGTGCTTTATAAATGGTTGATAATTTGTAGAACTTTGGGAAATTTTTTCAGATAAGGAAAATTTTATTCTATACTTTAAAACAAAATTGCTTCTTCTATGTTTTCTATTTTCTTATTTACATTTTAAATAGCTGAGTTTTTCTGGCTTTATTCATATATTTTATCCTTTTGCATATCTTTTTAATCTCTATGCTTGTCACTAAGCAACATTTGAATTCATTTTACAAATTAATGCTTTCTTCTCTAAGATAGCGACCTGGTTTATTTCATATTACTTATTGGAATAAATCTCTTAAAGACTATGTGATCTTTCTTTTAAAAGAGCCACTGCCCAAATTTGGACTCTAGTGACACACTCTGGCTACGAATTCTGTAATGCTATGTAAGTGAAGTACAGAGAGCATGGGATGGTGTCAGCAGGTCATTGCAGAGTGAGCAAGCCATGGTGTAAGTGCTGATGGCATTTGCTTTACCTTCCAAAAAAAGTCTGTTTCACCACTGACTGTATGTATTGTTTCTCTGAGCCTGTGGTTTTGGTAGTAGCAGTGGTGGAGGGGTGATTCTCCTGGGGAGGGATTTCATCTTCTCAATTCCCAGGCAATTTTTTTTTAAGCAAGTAATTTGGTTAGTGTTTCACACTAACTTCCATTTGAAATGCATAAGCATGTCTTAAAATTTCTGGCATGTTTTGTCATCTCTCAGTCTTTCACTATATTCAGCTTGAAGTGACTTAAGTTAAATATGTAGGTTCAAATAGAAATCCTAAAATCTAATCATACACCTTGAAAATAACTAGATATTAATAAACTTTCCTACATATGGTTAGGTTTTTTGGGGGAGTTATTTTGTGATCATTTTATTTTTGCTTAGATTTGATGTTAAAATACATACTGGTATCTAAAGAATAATGATTATATCCTTTCCACTTACATGTATGAAAAGATAGAAAGTAAATCCATGGTTTTCAAAGGAGTAAAGAAAAAATACAGTGGTCTTACTGTAATGATTACACATTATAGAAGTTGATTAATTAATCAATTAATTCCACCAACATTTATTGCATACTTTATGTACGGAGCACATTATAAAGTGCTGAAATACAGAGATAATAATATATATGATTAACTTTGGCACTGTTATTCAACATGTACATTGTTCATTGTCATTTAGCTGCTTCTTTTATGTACTGTAAAATTTTAGATTTTAGCTTCAGAATATTATAATTATATTAAGACTATTTTGTTTAATATTTTTTATTATTTTAACTGCTTCATTTTCAGAAATAAGATTTTTTTTTTTAATACTAACCAGTCAACACTATAGTAGCATTCTTTGTGACTTAGTTTGGATGTTACTTGCCACACTAAAGGCAATGAAGACTTTTCAGATGGAAATTAAATATTTTACATTTTTACTTCCAAATGGACTAGGATGAATTTTTTCCAAGAATATTGGTTTTTATTACAATTTCAGGTGTCCAATAATGAGAGCAAACTAATTTTTTATAAAATACCTTCAATGTTTATTAGCTTTTCAGAGATACTCAGGAAGAAAAATTTGTCTCCTTTAACATAGAATCAAGAAAGATTGATATGTTCACCTCAAAAATCAGGATAATCTGATTCTCTACTGTAATGAACACCTGATTAATGTGAAACTTCACATAGTGTCATTAAAGAGAGACAATATAATTGATTAGGTCAGGACAACTATGCATTTCACCAGTCTGTGTCATTTATGGAATAGTGGGTGTATGAATGAATAGTGAATGAAAGCAATTAATGTCACAGGTAAATAAATTTCAGCTAGAAATTTAGATTGATATAACATTTATAGAAACTGATATATGTGATGAAATTTGAATTAAAAGGCAAAAAATGGAGCATTGAAAATTGTTGAGACTTTAAATAGAGGTAAACACATCACTAATAGTTGGCAAACTATTTGAAAAATATTTCAGATTTATGAACACTACTTGAAAGATATTCCTACATTTGAATTATGAAAAATCATATGTAGATACTGAAACATTTTGCTATTATTTACTTCAATTTAAACTATCATGGATGGTAGAGAGCATTCTGAGCTAACTGGCAAAGAGTCAATGACAAATGAATCAATGAAGTATTCATTAGAGAAATTCAGTAGGAATCCTTAACCATCTCCAACCCCATTAAAATTTGCAAAATACTTCTGTGCTCTACTTTCAATCCTTTCAAAAGGTTATGAAAAACATCAATTTTAAATTAGGACATGGCTGCTATGATTGCTTAGAGCAATATTGGTCTTTATGGTGTCTAATAATGTCATGAGAGCAGCAACATTATGATCCCAAAGTAAATCACAAGATTAAACTTTTGCTCAGGACTTTTGGGTTGCTCCATCATGTTGCATGGAGTATCTTGTCTATTTAATCAGCAAATGACCACAAATCTTTAAGGGATAAAATTATTATAAAATAAGCATAAGAAAGCTATCTCATTTCTTTCCTTACTTTCTTCATTTATGGGAAAAAAGTCCATTTATTTATGGAATGTACATTCCATTCTAGGCTTTTTCATTACTGTTATTACTGGTAATTCATTCATAATAATTCAAAATATATAAAAAAAACTCTATTCTCATGGGACTTACAGAAAGAGATAGAAAATAAATAAGAGAACAAGTAACATATGTATTATATTAAATATTGGCAAGTGGTGAGAAGAAAAGGAATACATCAGTGAAGAAGTGTGTATGAGGTTGAAAGGTTAGAATGGGCAAGAAAAGTTTCTCTAAAAAGTGAATTTTTAATAAATCTTGAATATAAGTTCCCTGTCACAAGCCTGGCATGTTCAGTGAAAATGAGAATTTCTGCCTGGGTGTAGACTGTGAGACCGGAGTAGAAGAAATGAGACTAGAGAAATAAGAGAGTGAGGGAGCAACAATAGGAGCTCTAGAGATATTGAAAGGACTTTGGCATTTACTCTGAGCAAAAAAAAAAAAAAAAGAAAAGAAAACTATTATTAGCAGAGTTCAAGCAACGAGTGACACAATGTGACATGTATACTCTCCCTGTGGAGAGTTCTTACTTTGGGTTTATGAAATCATTCATTTATACAGTTAAATTTTTAGATTTACATGCATGTGTGCTAAAAAGTCTCTTCAGTTGTGTCTGAGTCTGCGACCACGTGGACTCTCCATGGGATTCTCTAAGCAAGAATACTGGAGTGGTTCTCCATGCCTTCCTCTAGGGGATCTTCTCAACCCAGGGACTGAACTCACATTTCTTATGTCTTCTGCACTGGTAGACAGGTCCTTTACTACTAGCACCACCATAGATCTTCCAAATTCTTGATGCCAGTCATATATATCTCAAATTTATTAACATATAATCCATCCAGTGTTTCTAGAACTTACATGTCTTACTTGTATGATCAACACTGTTATAGAATTTCTGTGCAGAAAAAAAGATAAAGTTTAAAGAATGTATTCTTAAGAAATGTATTCTTAAGAAACTAAGTTAATTAGTTTAATGCTGCAGGGCAAAGTTAACCAGAAAGCTAGAAAAACCATGAATTATAGAAATTTTGTAAATGCAAAATGAAAATCTTGAGAAATCAAGCCAACATCTATTATTAAATCCCTAATATTGTATACAAGCTGCTGTTAATTTCTATAAACTTTTACTTCAGTTTTACTTTTATACTTAGTGCCTTTTTGTGCACTAAGAAATCTTTGCCACATGATAGTGAAATTTTATCCTATGCCTTTTTCCTACAACCTTTATAGCATTAGTTTGCTTTTAGGTCTTGTAATTATGTATGTGAGAGTGTGTGCGAGTGTATTGTGAGGTAAGGTTCAAATCCATTTTTTTTTCCTTGAATACATCCAGTTGTTTAACCTCCATTTGTTGAAAATCTGTTTTTTCACATTAAATTGCTTTGGTTATTTTGTTGAGAAATGATTACCACATATATTCATTCATTAATGGACACTCTCTTCTCTTCCATTGGCTTATTTATACCACTTCAGTATTCTTGCCTTGAGAACCCCATGAATGGTATGAAAAGGCAAAAAGATAGAACACTGAAAGATGAACTCCCCAGGTCGGTAGGTGCCCAGTATACTACTGGAGATCAGTGCAGAGATAATTCCAGAAAGAATGAAGAGTTGCAGGCAAATTTGGAAAACCTAGCAGGGGCCACAAGACTGGTAAAGGTCAGTTTTCATTCCAATCCCAAAGAAAGGCAATGCCAAAGAATAATCAAACTACCTCACAATTGCACTAATCTCACAAGCTAGCAAAGTAGTGCTCAAAATTCTCCAAGCCATGCTTCAGCAATTCGTGAAACATGAACTTCCAGATGTTCAATGTGGTTTTAGAAAAGGCAGAGGAACTCTAGGTCAAATTGCCAACATCTGCTGGATTATCGAAAAAGCAAAAGAGTTCCAGAAAAACATCTGTTGCTGCTTTATTGACTATGCCAAAGCCTTTGACTGTGTGGATCACAACAAATTGTGGAAAATTCTGAAAGAGATAGGCATACCAGACCAGCTGATCCGCCTCTTGAGAAATCTGTATGCAGGACAGGAAGCAAGAGTTAGAAGTGAACATGGAACAACAGACTGTTTCCTAATAGGAAGAGGAGTACATCAAGACTGTATATTGTCACCCTACTTATTTAACTTATATGCAGATTACATCATGACAAAAATCTGGGCTGGAGGAAGCACAAGCTGTAATCAAGATTGCTGGGAGAAATATCAATAACCTAAGATATGCAGATGACATCACATTAATGGCAGAAAGTGAATAAGAAAAAAAGAGCCTTTTGATGAACGTGAAAGAAGAGAATGAAAATGTTGGCTTAAAACTCAACATTCAGAAAACTAAGATTATGGCATCTGTTCCCATCACTTCATGGCAAATAGATGGGGAAAAAATGGAAACAATGAGAGACTTTATTTTTTTGGTCTCCAAATCACTGCAGATGGTGACTGCAGCCATGAAATTAAAAAGCTGCAGCCAGCTTACTCCTGGAAGAAAAGCTATGACCAAACTAGACAGCATATTAAAAAGCCCAGACTTTACTTTGCAAACAAAGGTCCATCTAGTCAAGGCTATGCTTTTTCCACTGGTCATGTATGGGTGTGAGAGTTGGAGTACAAAGAAAACTGTGTGCCAAAGAATTGATGCTTTTGAACTGTGGTTGTTGGAGAAAACCCTTGAGAGTCCCTTGGACTGAAAAGACATCCAACCAGTCTATCCTAAGGGAGATCAGTCCTGAATGTTCATTGGAAGGACTGATGCTGAACCTGAAACTCCAATACTTTTTGGCCACCTGTTGCAAAGAACTGACTTATTTGAAAAGACACTGGTGCTGAGAAAGATTGAAGGTGGGAGGAGAAGGGGACAACAGAGGATGAGATGGTTGGATCGCATCACCTGCTCAGTGGAACTGAGTTTGAGTAAGGTCCGGGAGTTGTTGATATACAGGGAAGTCTGGCATGCTGGCATGGGATTGCAAACAGTCAGACACAACTGAGCAACTGAACTGAACTGATGACAATACTAAGATATCTTGATTATTGAAGGTATATAGTATTTCTGAAACATTAGTTGAGTCCTCTAAAGTTTTTCTCATCTTTTTGCTTATTATTTGTTTATTTAGGATTTTTGCAATTCTATTTGGAAAATGTAGTAGTTTATGTTTGGATTGGGTAGGATTGAAGGATCTTTATTTGGCCTAAGTAGGGGATATTCTGTGGGGTTATGCAATTGCATTCAAAAGGCTGAGGTGAGCAGGTGACTGAAGAAGAATAAAGGATGTTTTTATATATGTGTTATCATGTAATGGGGCTCCCTGGTGGCTCAGACAGTAAAGAATCTGCCTGCAATGTGGGAGACCCTGGTTCTATCCCCTGGAGAAGGGAATGGCAACCCACTCCCATATTCTTGCCTGAAAAATTCCATGGACAGAGGAGCCTGGTGGGCTACATTCCTTAGGATCACAAAGAGTCAGACACAACTAAAGCAACTGAGCAGAGGGCAAAGTAGTGATTGTGTGATTTAAGACCAGCATATGACATGCTTCAGCAGTTGAGTGACAAACACACTATTATGTAATACAGTCACATGTTTTAGATATATTTACATTTTTTTGTCAGTTGTTTTTCTTAGGTTCAGTTCTAGGTATGTGATGTTGTTTGATATAATGTACACATATCTTTACATAAAAGGCATATTCTAAATCTTTTTGTTGTAAACATAAACAGATACAAATTTATATAAACAAGTTGATTTTAATTGACCTTCTGGCTAGCCAGTGAAGTTATCTGGATCAAAAGGTTTCTTTGAGGATATTTGAATTACAATTTCTGTTTCCTGAATATCTTTAGAAAAAACTTATGTTTTCCATTTCTTGTTACAATTTTGATAAATTGTGTTTATTGGGAACTTGTATTTGAAAAACATATTTACTTAAATGTGTATATATGTTGATATAAACTATCCCTAATATATGCTCATGACTTTTTAAAAGTCTAAATAATCTGTAGCATTACCATTTTCTAAACCTGTTACTGGCAACATGCATTCCTCTTTTCTTATGATTAGTCTTGAGAGATATTTTTAATTTTGTATTGTTTATTCAGAGCACTATGTGTATATATGTATATATTTATCATTAAAATCAATTTTCTTTAAAACTAACTTTCTGGGCATCACTATATATATATTATACAGAGATCAAGCCATCTCCAAGATAAAGAAATGCAAAAAAGCAAAATGACTCTCTGAGGAGGCCTTACAAATAGCTGTGAAAAGAAAAGAAGTGAAAAGTAAAGGAGAAAGGGAAAGATATACCCATTTGAATGCAGAGTTCCAAAGAATAGCAAGGAGAGATAAGAAAGCCTTCCTCAATGATCAGTACAAAGGAAAAGAGGAAAACAATAGAATGGGGAAGAAACACTAGAGCTCTCTTCAAGAAAATTAGAGATTCCAAGGGAACTTTTCATGCAAAGATGGGCTCAATAAAGGACAGAAATGGTATGAACCTAACAGAAGTGGAAGATATTAAGAAGAGGTGGTGAGAATACACAGAAGAACTGTACAAAAAAGATCTTCACAACCCAGATAATCAGGATGATGTGATCACTCACTAGAGCCAGACATCCTGGAATGTGAAGTCAAGTGGGCCTTTGGAAGCATCCCTACGAACAAAGCAAGTGGAGGTGATGGAATTCCACTTGGGCTATTTCAGTTCCTAAAAGACAATGTGATGAAGGTGCTACACTCAATACGCCAGCAAATTTGGAAAACTCAGCATTGGCCACAGGACTGGAAAAGGTGAGTTTTCATTTCCAATCCCAAAGAAAGGCAATGCCAAAGAATGCTCAAACTGCCACACAATTGCACTCATCTCACACGCTAGTAATGTGATGCTCAAAATTCTCCAAATCTGGCTTCAACAATATGTGAACCATGAACCACGAGATGTTCAAGCTGGATTTAGAAAAGGTAGAGGAACCAGAGATGAAATTGCCAACATCTGCTGGATCATCAAAAAAGCAAAAGAGTTCCAGAAAAACATCTGTTTCTGCTTTATTGACTATGTCAAAACCTTTGACTGTGTGGATCACAACAAATTGTGGAAAATACTGAAAGTGATCGGAATACCAGACCACCTGACCTGCCTCTTGAGAAATCTGTATACAGGTCAGGAAGCAACAGTTAGAACTGGACATGGAACAAAAGACTGGTTCCAAATAGGAAAAGGAGTATGTTAAGACTATATATTGTCACCCTACTTATTTAACTTATATGCAGAGTACATCATGAGAAACTCTGGGCTGAATGAAGCACAAGCTGGAATCAAGATTGCCAGGAGAAATTATCAGTAACCTCAGATATGCAGATGACATCATCCTTATGGCAGAAAGTGAGGAAGAATTAAAGAGCATCTTGATGAAAGTGAAAGAGGAGAGTGAAAATGTTGGCTTAAAACTCAACATTCAGAAAACTGAGATCATGACATCTGGTTCCATCACTTCATGGCAAATAGATGAGGAAACACTGAAAACAGTGGTGGACTTTATTTTTTTGAGCTCCAAAATCACTGCAGATGGTGACTGCAGCCATGAATATAAAGATGCTTACTCCTTGGAAGGAAAGTTGTGACCAACCTAGACAGCATATTAAAAAGCAGAGACATTACTTTGCCAACAAAGGTCCATCTAGTCAAGGCTATGGTTTTTCCAGTAGTCATGTATGGATGTGAGAGTTAGACTAGAAAGAAAGCTCAGAGCTGAAGAATTGATGCTTTTGAACTGTAGTGTTGGAGAAGACTCTTGAGAGTCCCTTGGACTGCAAGGAGATCCAACCAGTCTATCCTGAAGGAAATCAGTCCTGAATATTCATTGGAAGGACTGATATTGAAGCTGAAACTCCAATACTTTGGCTACCTGTTACAAAGAACTGACTTATTTGAAAAGACCCTGATGCTGAGAAAGATTGAAGGCAGGAGGATAAGGGGATGACAGATGATCGGATGGTTGGATGGCATCACCAACTCAATGGACATGAGTTGGGTAAACACCAGGAGTTGGTTATGGACAGGGAGGCCTGAAGTGCTGCAGTCCATAGGGTCACAAAGAGACAGAACTGAGTTACCGAACTCAACTGATATACATTATAAAATGTCATACATGTTTTGTTTAAAAATTTTAAGCTCCATTATAAGCAAAATATTTTAAAAATAGAAATATTACTTGATAAGTCTCATAATTGCTTTTGTTAATGAGTTACATATATTTGTAAACATCCCTAAGCTTCATTATGCATTTACCTGAAACATAGGAATAAACATTTCTAAAGATGGTTACCCGAGACAGGATTTATGATTGTAGACAAGTGAGCAAAAACAGCTTTATTGATAATTATTAAAGGATGTCATACACATTTCAAAAAGAAATGTTCTTATTTGGAAGCTTATAAATGCAATTTTTCTAGTTAATTATAGCTATTCAGTATATTTGTATACTATATATAAATATGTACAATATATATATAATTTTATGTATATATACAATTATATGTATAATTATATATATATTTCATATATAAATGTATATATTTAAATTATATATATATATATATAATTTAAGCATGCTAAAATAGCACATCATTTTCATTAACCAAATATAAAATGCAAACAAGATGCCAAGAAACTATGAAATTTGATTGGGGTAGACTGGAAATATACATTAATTTTTATCATGTATTTTAATTCAAATATCTGAATACATTGTTTTGCAGTTTACACTCATTAGCTAAGTTTAAGTATAATTAAAAATAATAAACGTTTGAAGGCTTCAGTAAAGTATTCTTTTAAAAACATAACTTCAGGGATGTGGCCAAGATAGTGGAATAAGAAGACCCTGAGCTCACCTCCTCCCATGACAAAACCAAAATTATAACCACTTACAGAGAAACTACCAATGAGATGACTTGAAGATCATCAGAAATTATTTTCCACAACTAAGGACATGGAGGAACCACAAGATGGGTAGGAAGAGCAGAGAAACAATATAGTCAGGACCCACACCCATAAATAGGCAACCCACAAATGGAATGATTATCACACTTAGAGAGGTCTTCCCCAGGAGGCATCTGAGCTCCATATCAAGCTACCCAGAGAGGGGGTCCTTCACTGGGAAAACATGCCTCAGAATGTCTAGTATTTAAAATCAGTGGGACTTATGCTTGGGAGAGCCAGAGAGCAGTAGGAAACAAGAGACTTCATTTTTAAAGGGCACATACAAAACCTCGCATGATTCAAGTCCCAGTGTGGAGGTAGCAGTTTGAAAGGAACTAGGGTCAGATTCACTTGCTGATCTTGCAGAGCCTTCAGAGGGGCAGGGGACATCTGGGAGCCCCCTTGGGGATGGGCAAGCTCATGGCAGCCATTTTAAGGGCTCATTCTACTGTAACACCAGCACAAGAAAAGTAGCTAATTGTGTAAAAAGAACTCACATGAGACTATCAGTTGACTTTTCAGCAGCAACTTTGTAGGCCAGAAGGAAGAGACAATATATTCAAAGTGATGATAGGAAAACACTTATAAAACTAAGATTACTGCTGAGATTTGAAGAGAAAAAGAGTTTCATGAACAAGCAAAAGCTGAAAGAGTTCAGCACCACTAAACCAACTTTACAAGAAATATTAATTGGAATTCTCCAAGCAGAAAGAAAAGACCCAAACAGAAATATAAAAATAGTGAAAGTAAAATTCTCACTGGTAAAGACAAACATACAGGAAAGGTAGCAGAAAACTGCCTATAAAGCTAGTAGACAGGTTAAAAGACAAAAGTAGTAAAAGTATCTTTATCTACAATAAGTACCTAAAGGTATACACGAATAAGATATAAGGTTTATGGGAAAAGATGTAAAATATTGTCAAAAACATTGAGTGTGGCTGGGGGAGTAAATATTTAAAGTTGTTGAAATGTATTCTACCTTGACATCACCAACTTAAATCACATATATACATATATAGAAGTTATTATATATGGACCTCATGATAATGACAAATCAAAAACCTATAATAGATACACAATTAATTCAGTTCAGTCACTCAGTCATGTCCAACTCTTTGCAACCCCGTGGACCACAGCACACCAGGCCTCCTTGTCCATCAACAACTCCTGGAGTCCACTCAGACGCATTCCCATTGAGTCGGTGATGCCATCCAACCATCGCATCCTCTGTTGTGTCCTTCATCTCCGGCCTTCAATCTTTCCCAGCATCAGGGTCTTTTCCAATAGGTCAGTTGTTCACGTCAGGTGGCCAAAGTACTGGAGTTTAAGCTTCAACATCGCTCCTTCCAATGAATATTCAGGACTGATCTCCTTTAGGATTGATTGGCTGGATCTCCTTGCAGTCCAAGGGACTCTCAAGAGTCTTCTCCAACACCACAATTCAAAAGCATCAATTCTCCATGCTCAGCTTTCTATAGTACAATTCTCACATCCATACATGACTACTGGAAAAACCATAGCCTTGAGTAAATGGGCCTTTGTTGGCAAAGTAATGTCTCTGCTTTTTAATATGCCTTCTAGTTTGGTCATAACTTTCCTTCCAAGGAGCAAGTGTCTTTTAATTTCATGGCTGCAGTCACCATTTGAAGTGATTTTGGAGCTCAAAAAAATAAAGTCTATCACTGTTTCCCCATCTACATGCCATGAAATGATGGGACCAGATGCCATGATCTTAGTTTTCTGAATGTTGAGCTTTTTTAAAAAAAATTTTTATTATTATTACTATTATTTTTTTTTACTTTACAATATTGTATTGGTTTTGCCATACATCAACATACATCCGCCACGGGTGTACACGTGTTCTCCATCCTGAACCCCCCTCCCACCTCCCTCTCCATACCATCCCTCTGGGTCATCCCAGTGCACCAGCCCCAAGCTTCCTGTATCCTGCATCAAACCTGGACTGACGATTCATTTCTTATATGATATTATACATGTTTTAATGCCATTCTCCCATATCATCGCCCCCCTCCCTCTCCCACAGAGTCCAAAAGACTGTTCTATACATCTGTGTCTCTTCTGCTATCTCGCATACAGGGTTGTCATTACCATCTTTCTAAATTCCATATATATGCGTTAGTATACTGTATTGGTGTTTTTCTTTCTGGCTTACTTCACTGAATGTTGAGCTTTAAGCCAACTTTTTTACTCTCTTCTTTCACTTTCATCAAGAGGCTCTTTAGGTCTTCTTCACTTTCTTCCATAAGGGTGGTGTCATTTGCATATCTGAGGTTATTCATATTTCTCCTAACAATCTTGATTCCAGCTTGTACTTCATCCAGCCCAGCATTTTACATGATGAGCTCTGGTGAAAATATACAGCCTTGATGTACTCCTTTTCCTACTTGGAACCAATCTGTTGTTCCACGTCCAGTTCTAACTGTTGTTTCCTGTCTTGCATACAGATTTCTCAAGAGGCAGGTCAGGTGATCTGGTATTCCGATCACTTTCAGTATTTTCCACAATTTGTTGTGATCCACATAGTCAAAGGCATAGTCAATAAAACAGAAATAGATGTTTTTCTGGAACTTTCTTGATTTTTCAAGGATCCAGCAGATGTTGGCAATTATATCTCTAAATAAATAAATAATAAAATAACATAAAATATGGTGAAGAAATAACTTATTCATTTGGAAGATCAAATTTTTATTTCCTACTAGCCAAATAAAGTGTCAGACTTTATTTTTTGGGGCTCCCAAATCACTGCAGATGGTGATTGAAGCCATGAAATTAAAAGATGCTTACTCCTTGGAAGGAAAGTTATGATCACATAGATAGCATATTGAAAAGCAGAGATATTACTTTGTCAACAAAGGTCCATTTAGTCAAAAACCACTGGTTTTTCCAGTAGTCATCTATGGATGTGAGAGTTGGACTGTGAAGAAAGCTGAGTGCCAAAAATTGATGCTTTTGAACTGTGGTGTTGGAGAAGACTCTTGAGAGTCCCTTGGACTGCAAGGACATCCAACCAGTCCATTCTAAAGAAGATCAGTCCTGGGTGTTCATTGGAAGGACTGATGCTGAAGCTGAAACTCCAATACTTTGGCCACCTCATGCGAAAAGTTGACTCATTGGAAAAGACCCTGATGCTGGGAGGGATTGAGGGTAGGAGGAGAAGGGGACGACAGAGGATGAGATGGCTGGATGGTATCACCGACTCAATGTACATGAGTTTGAGTGAACTCCAGGAGTTGGTGATGGACAGGGAGGCCTGGTGTGCTGCAATTCATGGGGTTGAAAAGAGTCGGACACGACTGAGTGACTGAATTGAACTGAGCCAATATTTTTGCATTTCCCTCAATAATAGTTAGAAAATATTAATTTTGTCATGATTTGTTGAAACACTTAAAGAAAATGTTTATTAGCTGATTTTGAAAGAAATAACTCATTTTGATGCAGATTACCACTAATTTATCAGAACAAATTGTGGGACTAAATATGCTTCTGTGTTGCTTCATCAGAGCTATAAGCACATATAGTGAAAGCACTTAAAATGAATTAGTTTGATTCTTTTGTCATTTCCCTATGGCATTTAAACATTTGATATTTTTTAAAAAATACATTATCAAATACATATAAATATGTCATACTAAAGATTTTCTGTTTCTTTCGTACTAGCAAAACAGTATTTATATCGGTAGTGTTATGCCAATTATACTTCATACATGACTTTGCATTGTTATAGTTATGATGGCTTGTTTGCATGCATGCATGCATACTAAGTCGCTTCAGTCATGTCCAACTCTGTGCGACCCCATAGACAGGAGCCCACCAGGCTCCCCTGCCCCTGGGATTCTCCAGGCAAGAGTACTGGAGTGGGTTGCCATTTCTTTCTCCAGTATAGGAAAGTTAAAAGTGAAAGTGAAGTCACTCAGTCGTGTCCAACTCTTAGCGACGCCACGGACTGCAGCCTACCAGGCTCCTTCTGATGGCTTGTTTAAATACTACCTAATACACTATTCTTGCCTCTGAAATTCCATGGACAAGAGGAGCCTGGCAGGCTACAGTCCATGGGGTCACAAAAGAGTCAGACACAACTTAGTGACCAACCAACAACAAATAAAAATAGGCATATAGATCAATCATTGGAATATTTATTTTCCAAATATGTATTATAGATATTCTTTCGAACCATAGGTCCTACCTTTTGAAGACCTTCTGGATTCAATGTTCAAATGATTTTACATTACTTTTAATAGATGTAGATCAAAGATCATTTGCAAAGCTCCTTTGTTTGATGCACTGTCAAAGTGCTGGAAGTTCAGTTGTGAAAATAAAGTGTCTCCAAAATATTGGGGGTAGATAGTTAATAAGCAAGTAAATGCATGAAGTAAATTTTAGGTGGAAATAAAAGCCACAGAACAACAGGATGATATGGTAAAAAGCATCATGTTTGGGGTGAGGTTATCTGAGATAGATACTCAAGAAATGTCCTTTGAAAAGACAATATTGAACAGAGGATAGAATAATAGAATAACTGTCCAGTAAAGAATTAGGAATAAGTCAGCAAATTTGGGGTTCATAGTGAAGGACACTGTAAGCATAGGGAGAGGTAGATATGAGGTAAGAGTGGAAAGCTGGACAAGAGATGCACATTTTTTTACACCATGATAAGCTAAAGCAATTTAATACCATAGTAAATATACACAGTGCAGTTGTCAGTAGGTGACTGGTTAACAAGACTGGAGTCACTAGCATAAGTCAGCGTGAAACCACAGGGCTAACTAAGTTTCTCAGGGGATACTACACAGACAGAGTGAAAAGGGTCCAGATTTCATTCTTTAAATTAAGATATTACATTAAAAGCTATATAGGCACAATGAATCTAAGTAGTATCTGAAATCGGAGAAGGAAATGCCACCCCACTCCAGTACTCTTGCCTGGAAAATCCCATGGATGGAGGAGCCTGGTGGGCTGTAGTCCATGGGGTCGCTGAGTCAGATATGACTGAGCGACTTCACTTTCACTTTTCATTTTCATGCATTGGAGAAGGAAATGGCAACCCACTCCAGTGTTCTTGTCTGGAGAATCCTAGGGATGGGGGAGCCTGAAGAGCTGACGTCTATGGGGTCGCACAGAGTTGGACACGACTGAAGTGACCTAGCAGCAGCAGCAGTATCTGAAATTTATCAAATTGCCATTGACCTAATATATGTAATACTTCCTCTTCAGCAATAATAATTGCTAAAATACACTAATTATATGCACAACACTGTTTTAAGTGTTTTATTTATTTAAACTAAACACAATTATGTGGTATGTTCTAAAGTCAACTGCATTTAAAGGATGGAGGAAGCCAGGCTAAGGAGGATAAATCATTCTAGATATGCTCAGCTTGTAAGTTTTAGAAACAGGACTAGAATCCAGGCAGTTTGACACCACAGCTCACTACCTATTTCTACTTCAAAAGTCATTATATACATATATTTGGCTTATCTTTCCAAAGGTCTAGCATTAAATTTCCTGGAGACATGAAGATTTTTAATGAACTGGTTAAAAACCCAGAGCAAATTTTCTACCTATATCCATGTTGAAATGTGACTGTTGAAATATGACTTTGTAACTTAATTCCTCACATCAAGAGTCTCTCTCTCTTGAAACTGTGAGATTCATGTGATTGACTGTGAATCAACAAAATATAAACAGGATAACACTCTTCACAAATATTAGGGCAATGACAATCTGATTAATTTCAGGTCTTACTGAGAAGACATTCTGCCTTTAAGTTCTTAAGGTTGTTGTTTACTTGCTAAGTCATGTTTGACTTTTTTGAGACCCCCCATGTACTGTAGATCACCAGGCTCCTCTGTCCATGGGATTTCCCAGGCAAGGATACTGCAATGGGTTGCCATTTCCTTTTCTAGGGCATATTCCCAACCCAGGGATAGAACCCGCATCTCCTGCATTGGCAGGCAGATTTTTTTTTTTTTTTTACGACTGAGCCACTTCCGAAGCCCATAAGCTCTTAATATAGAAAAGCAAATTAAAGCAAGGTATTCTTTCTCTGTGTGCTTTTATCGATGGCTGGTGCTGGCAGAAGTGACTGGGTAACAGATTAGGCCTCAGGAGTCCTGGCATGCTTCTACTCTCTCAGGACTTTGCTACCACCAAACAGCAAGACTGTACTCATCAGCTGGAGGATAAGAAAACAGATGGAGGCAAACCCAACAGTTCACACTGAGGTCACTCTAAATCACTCAAAGGCAGTAGAAAATGTAAGTTTAACATTTAAAATGTAAATTATTTAACTATATTATCAACATTGGGGGAGAAAATCACAGGATCATCTCAGAGGCAAAAATCTTGATGAAACCTTTTAGCAAGTCTATGGAAAGAGAACTTACTTTTATAAATTGTACCTATAAAAATAAACAAAATTTTAAAAATGAACAACATATTTTATCACTAACTTTTTAAGGGTTGGCAAGAATAAATCAATAAGGTACATATAAAAATAAGATACAAATGACTTATTTTTACCAATTCTGCCACATTTAGGTAAAAGCCTTAGTTAATACAATAAGGCACACAAAATGCAAAGTCATATGAAATGAATGATAATAAATAAAAGTCTTATTTTATATAGATTGTATGTGTTGAAGATGTGAAAGTATCCAAAAGACAAATTATAAGGCTAAGTAGGTGAGTACAGCAAAAGTATTGGTTGTGATCTTGGCAAGAAAGACTTGGCAGATTCACAAGTAGTAACTGAAAAGTTTAATGAAGAAACTATCTCAATGGCTGCAAGCAACCTCAAGAGAAGTTAACAAGATATGGGCTTCCCCTGTGGCTCAGCTGGTAAAAATCTGCTGATACGGTGAAACTTGCAGTGAGGGACAAGAGTAGGAAGCCTGACTTGAAGGACCAAAGAATGGGAAATATGACCAATATTTGAGAACTGCAGCTGTAGTGTGGTGCCACTACACATTATCTGTTTTCTTTAGTAAGGGAATAGGGCTACCTTTAAACCATAGCTTGAAAGAGATAGAGCCTGTAAGATAAATTCCCATGCCTGTGTTTCCTCCTGCTCTCCTGTCTCCTGATAGTGCCTCCTAGTGGGTCCGCCAAAAGGTAAAGGGATTAGGAAACCAGTTGATGCTATCCATGAATATCAGATTTTAGAAGCAAAGAAATGGGAGTTTGGGATGTATATTAGATCTGGAAGGGCAGAATTTGTCAGAGAATATGCAACAACATGGGGCTTCCCTGGTAGCTCGGCTGGTAAAGAACCCTTCTGCAATGCAGGAGACCCCAGTTTGATTCCTAGCATGGGAAGATCCCCTAGAGAAGGGATAGGCTACCCACTCCAGTACTCTTGGGCTTCCCTGGTGGCTCAGATGGTAAAGAATCTGCCTGCAATGAGTAAGACCTGGGCTTGATCCCTGGGTTGGAAGATCCCCTGGAGGAGGTCACGGCAACCCACTCCAGTTTTCTTGCCTGGAGAATTCCCATGGACAGAGGATCTTGGTGGATTCCAGTCCATGGAGTCACAAAGAGTAGGACATGACTGAGTGACCAAGCACAGCACAGCACAGCACGTGCAACATCAACAACAAAAGTACATTCATTTTCTGTAAAAGTCCAATATAAAAAGATAGTTGTATTTTTATATCTATCAGTGACTGGTTAAATCAGTTCAGTTCAGTTCAGTTGCTCAGTCATGTCTGACTCTTTGCGACCCCATGAATTGCAGCACACCAGGCCTCCCTGTCTATCACCAACTCCCAGAGTTCACTCAGACTCACGTCCATCGAGTCAGTGATGCCATCCAGCCAATAGTGTCCCCCAAAATTCATGTCCACCTAGAACCTCAGAGTGGCACTTTATTTGGAAATGTCTTTGAAGGTGAATTAAAGACCTTGAGACAGTATCATACTAGATTTATGCTGGGCCCTACATTCAATAACTAGTATCCTTCTAAGAAGAGGAGAGGAAATAGAGAGACATAGGGAAAGAGGCCCTGTAAAGACAAATGTAGAGACTGAAGCTATGCTTCCACAAGCCAACACACACCAGGAGCCATCAGATATTGGAAAAGGCAGGTAAGGGATTATCTTCCAAGCCTCTCATTAGTCCTGCCAACACTTTGATTTTGTCTTTCTGATCTCCAGAATTCTAAGAGAATAAATTGCTTTTTTAAATTAAACAGCCCAGTTTGGGGTAATTTGGTTTTTTACCTGTGAAAAATTAATAAATGTACCAAGAGTTATAGTTGAAATTGAAATTGAGAATGAAATTAATCAACTGAATGCCCAACTAAACTTCTAAACAGAAAGCTATAAAGGTAAATTTAAGAATAAAATTTTTAAAAAATTAAGTAAATGGAGGGGCACAGAGAAAAATGGATTAGAAGTCTCAACTTTTGTAAAAATACCAATTTCCCTCTAAGTCATCTCCATTTTAAATATATTACCAAGCAAAATTTCAATAGATATTTTTGTTGAACTAGATAAACCCTTTACAAACCTTGCAAGCAAATGATCAAGAATAGCAAAGACATTCTTGGAAAAATTGGAGCAAAAGAGGAACAATTTCTCTACTGAATTTCAATAATTATAAACCTGCTAATTAGGTCATGTGATATTAATACCAATTAAGTACATTCAAGAATAAACAAATAGACCAATGAAAAATAATTGAGGGCCTAAAAAAGACATATACAAATAAATTCTTGATTTACAATAGAGTAGTGAGATAATAATTATTATTTCAATAAACTGTGCTGCCTATATTGACATCCTTCTGCATGATTTTAAAAACAAAACCAAAAAACTGTCTTTGAGCTTCCAGCGTTTGCAAAATCAATTTCAGTTTGATTGGATCCTTAAGTGTGAAAGGCAAAAAAAAAAAAAAAACTCTTTCTGGAGAGGATATTAGAAAATAAAATTATCTTGAACAAGAGAAAGAGTTCTTAAATAAGACATAAAATCACCAAATATGAAGATAAAATGATAAAATAAACTATATTATTTTATCAATATAAAGTGATAAAATAAACTATATTAAAATTAAGAGCTGTTGACAATCAAATTATGCCCCGTTGTGCTGTCCAAAATGATAACCAATAGACACATATGACTGTTAAATTTTAAATTAGATAAATTTAAATAAATTTACAAATTTATTTTCTCAGTTGCACTAGCCACGTTTTAGGTGCTAATGGCTAAGTCGTATAGGAGAGTGGAGAAAAAGCTGTGAAAAACACAGTTGTGTAGCTGCTCTAGAGTGAGTTAAATAAAAAAGACACAGAGTTGAGGAAGCTCTTTAAAATACATAAAATTCTTGTAACCAGAATATATAAAAACTTCTACAAATCAACAAATAAGACAACATAATAATGAACAATAGACTTAAGACTCTAAACCTAGAGAATATCTTGCATACAGAAAGGACTAAGTAGCAAAAAGAGCTATAGAAAATGAAATTAGTGAGATAACCAGTGGGAAACAACAGCAGGACATTACATTCTAAATGTGATGAGAAAACACACCTGGAAGATTGTAAATGAGAAGTGGCATGCATTGTTGTCATTTTTAAGGTTTTTTAAGGTCATTTTAAGGATCTCTCTGGCTGTGTGCATAGACTGAGGGTTATAAAAGTGGAAACCCAGAGATTAGTGAGGATACAATATACCTGTGAGAGATAAGAGGTTTGGACTATATGAAAAAACGTGAAGTTAGCAATGACTAGGATCAAGACGTATTTTGAGAATAGTTCTGATAGTATTTGTTTGATTTAAGTATATGAATGGATTCTGGATTAACTAACATAAAAAAATGGAGAAGAATGAATGATTTGAGATGAATGAATCTATGAATCTAAGTCCTGCTTTGGACTTATTTTGGTATATAGAATCAATTTTTCTGGAAGACGTTTGGATATATGAGCTTGAAAATTAAGAGAGTCATAGATAAAGAAAAAGATGTAGGAGCCATCTTAATTTTGCTTAATATGAAGTTGTGCAGAAGGAATACTCAGAAATATTTTCAAACTACATATCAGATAAGGGAATAATATCCAACATATAGAAGGAACTCGTACAACTCAATAACAAAGCAAAATAAAATAATCCAAATTAAAAAAAATGGGCAAAGGACGTGAATAGATGTATTTTCCAAAGAGCACATACAATGGCCCAACAGGTACATGAAAAGATGCTCAGCCCCACTAATCATCAGGCAAATACAAGTAAAAAACCACAGTTGGCATCACATCACAGCTGTTAAAATGGCTACTATCAAAAATACAAGCAGACACATGTTGGCAAGGATGTGAAAAAAAGGGAACCCTTATGTACTATTAGTGGGAATGTAATTTGGCACAACCACTATGGAAACCTGGAGTATGGAAGTTTCTCAGAAAATAAAAGTAAAAACAACATTTTACATAGCAACTGTTACTTCTGGTGTATGTTTGAAGAAGGTGAAATCACTATGATGGAGAGATATCTGAACCTCCTATGTTTACTGCAACATTATTCATGAAGCCAAGATCTGGAAATACCTTAAGGGTCTACCCACTAAGGACTGTATAATAAAAATGTGGCCTCTCCGTCTCTATCAATATGCCATATTTTATACATACAATGAAATATTTGTTATTGCTGTTTAGTCTCTAAGTCATGTCCAACTCTTTGCAATCCCATGGATGGTAGCCTGCCAGTCTCCTCTATCTATGGGATTTCCCAGGTAGGAATACTGGAGTGGGTTGCCATTTCCTTCTCCAAAGGATCTCTCTGACTCTCATCTCCTGCATTGGTAGGAGGATTCTTTATCATTGAGCCACCAGCGAAGCATAATGAAATATTATTCAGCCATAAAAATGAAATCCTGCCATTTGAGACAATGTGGATTAACTGTGAGGGCATTTTGCTGATTGAAAAAAGTCTAATAGAGAAAGATAAAAATTGTAAGATCTCACATACGTATGGGATCTAAAAAAAGAAAAAAAGCTGAACTCATAGAAACAGAGTAAAATGATAGTTAAGAGGGTGCAGGAATAGAGGAAACGGGGAGATTTTAAAGGGTACAAACTTCCAGTAGTAAGAATAATAAATTCTGGGGATCTAATATTCAGAATTGTGTCTATAATTGTATTATATACTTAAAAATTGCTAAGAGAATAAATCTTAAGTGTGCTTACCTCTCACAAACACACACACAGATAATTATGTGAGGTGATGGAGGTATTGACTAACTCTGTTATGGCAATCATTTCTAAATTGATTCATGTGTATAATCGACACATCATGTGACTGGAACTTAGTGTTATGTCTGTTGTCTCTCAATAAGTCGTAAAACTGAGGGGGAGAAAAACAACAACAACAAAAAGCACCAATATTTAGTGTGAAGTTTTGGCTTACCCAGTGGGTGCTGATGTTCATTAAGTAAGATATAGACAGAGAGCCTGATGGGGTACAGTCCATGGGGATGTATGAGTGAGGTACGACTTAGCAACTAAACCACAAACCACCAACAAGCGCAAAAGAAGGAGCAAGTGTGCTGGGCCTTCCATAGCAAGTGCAGTGAGAGGGAATGAGAATTTCGTGTTAGTGGTATCTCTCGCACTTCTTGTTTCTTGTCTACCCTCTGCTTGGTTCTTTTATTCCAAGAGCAATAAAAATGTCAGTATCAGGAGATGACATGAGATGATACAGTTGCTTGGCATCAAACGAAACAAGCAAAAGCTGGAGAGATTAAGAAAATTGTGTTGCAATTTTAAAAATTTTTTTCTCTTGCTAGCTATCACTTTTTTTTTATACTTTTATTTTTTTAAATTTTATTTTATTTTTAAACTTTACATAATTGTATCACTTTTAAGTTGCATTTCTTTTGTCCTCCATTTTGATTGTTGTCCCCTAGCCTCTTGCCTTTCCCTTCTGCATCTATTGTTAGTATTTCCATCGTATTCTGTTTTCAGCCTTATTTATGATATTTAAAAGTAATTTTCCGTAGTTATGTTAGTTTGCAGTCCTCAAGTTGTTTCCTTAGTTTATAAATTCTCTTCAACTCTCATTCTACTTTTCATAAAGATTACTGCTTTGAGTCATTTTTTATTTTTAATTTTGTAATTGGAGCAATTTATTCTATAGCATTCAATACTTGTTTAAAAGACTAGTGTTTTGATTACTTCTGCTTATTCTTTGAGTTACATTTATCTATAGCCTGAATTTTTCATCTTCTTTGCACACATTAGTGTTTGTCATTTTGTTATTTTTCTGTATAGTTGCATAACTGTCTTGCCATTCTTAATTTTGCTCTTGTTTAAAGTGACCTGCTCTTTCTAAGGTACCTAGTTAGTCCTCTGCAAAACAGATTTGAATTATTTTTAACTGCGTGTTTTCAACACAATGTAAGGGCTGGAAATTGTATAAATCTACCCATTTGGAGTCCAAAGGCATAAACGCCTTCTTGAAGACTTGATTTTGATCTCTTTTGAGGCTTTTTTTTTTTTTCTGTGTAATGTATAATTGTTCCATTTAAATTGGGATATTCTAACACAATAGATGGATACTCCTAACCTTGCAGTAATTTCCCAGTGTTCATGCCTTGTTTAGCCAATGCCTACCTTACAGTTTATTGTCATTTTTCAGCATCACGTGAATTCCCTCACCCATCATAACAATTTCAAAAATGAAAAGCCGAAGGCACCTATTGGTTTTGATCCAGTTATTTTTGTAGGATATGACAGGAGCAAAGAGTCTCACCTGGATTTCTTTGTTTGATACTCCTATTTTCTCTGGGGATTCTAGAATATTTACTTTCTCTTCACAGTATTTCTCAGTTATTATGTATTGTAGGAAAAACTGGCTCCCTGTGGTTATAGTAACTGCATTTTCTCTTTCTGCAATTTTCCCAGACTGGAGAGGGGACATTGTGAGCAGCTGTATTCCTTTTGTCTCTGTTGAGATAGTTTAGTATTGATTCTTAGACATTTTTCAGGGACTTTTCCATGAATATTGGGGAGAATTGCCTGATTTTGTCATCCCACCTTCATTTTAAAGTGTAGATTCTGGGATGGAAGGGCTTACATTTTTTAAATTAAAAATAATTAATAAAATGCAATATCTAACCAACCCCTTCATGTTTTTCTTGAAACGACACAGGATTATTTCATTTCCAAGAAACTTCTGTTAGGCCTATACCTTGTGAAGTTTTAATTAATACAAGCTTAATTTACTATCTTAACATGTAACTTTCACTAGTTTACAGAAATATTTAGACTTACACAGCTTTTGGTTTCAGCTGAACTTTCCTGGAAAAAATTATTTTAAGTGGTTCACCAGGATTTATTTTTGTTTCATATATAATAAATGCAGTCCTCCAATTGCCCATTAATTTTTTTACAGAGATAATCAAAATGGTTAAAGGTTACTTGTTACAGCTGTGTAACATTAAAAAGAAGAGAGAACTACTAATTACAATAATTAGAGGAGGAAATTGAGAGAAAACAGTGAGATATATTGGGCTTATTGCTGTTTTATTTAAAGATACACTTTAGATGATCTATTAAAGATTATATAATTAAGAGGAATAAGATTTTGTGATCACAGACTTGAGTCAATTTGAACAAAGAAATAGCTATGTTGAAACTGCTGTTCAGTTAATGAGACCAAGGCTGATCCAAACACAATATGAAGAGGAAATATTAAAGTTACAAACTCAGTCTCCCAGACTTATTAATTACATGTATAATTACAGAATCTGTACATTTTCCCAAACTCAACCTTACAGTCCCTCGTTACTGAAACACTATTATTCAGAAGTTCTTAAAATTTTCTCTATCTGTGATGCCCTTATGGTGTACTTTTTTTTCTCATGACATCTATAGGCCAAAAGAAATCATCATTCTGTTTGTTTAATAGGTAAAAAAAAACCTTGAAACTGTTCATATTCTTTTTTTTTTCTAATTTTATTTTATTTTTAAACTTTACATAATTGTATTAGTTTTGCCAAATATCAAAATGAATGCGCCACAGGTATACATGTGTTCCCCATCCTGAACCCTCCTCCCCTCCTCCCTCCCCATACCATCCCTCTGGGTCGTCCCAGTGCACTAGCCCCAAGCATCCAGTATCGTGCATCAAACCTGGACTGGCAACTCGTTTCTTACATGATATTTTACATGTTTCAATGCCATTCTCCCAAATCCTCCCACCCTCTCCCTCTCCCACAGAGTCCGTAAGACTGTTCTATACATCAGTGTCTCTTTTGCTGTCTCGTACACCGGGTTATTGTTATCATCTTTCTAAATTCCATATATATGCATTAGTATACTGTATTGATGTTTTTCCTTCTGGCTTACTTCACTCTGTATAATAGGCTCCAGTTTCATCCACCTCATTAGAACTGATTCAAATGTATTCTTTTTAATGGCTGAGTAATACTCCATTGTGTATATGTACCACTGCTTTCTTATCCATTCATCTGCTGATGGACATCTAGGTTGCTTCCATGTCCTGGCTATTATAAACAGTGCTGCGATGAACATTGGGGTACATGTGTCTCTTTCCCTTCTGGTTTCCTCAGTGTGTATGCCCAGCAGTGGGATTGCTGGATCATAAGGCAGTTCTATTTCCAGTTTTTTAAGGAATCTCCACACTGTTCTCCATAGTGGCTGTACTAGTTTGCATTCCCACCAACAGTGTAAGAGGGTTCCCTTTTCTCCACACCCTCTCCAGCATTTATTATTTGTAGACTTTTGGATCGCAGCCATTCTGACTGGTGTGAAATGGTACCTCATAGTGGTTTTGATTTGCATTTCTCTGATAATGAGTGATGTTGAGTATCTTTTCATGTGTTTGTTAGCCATCTGTATGTCTTGTTTGGAGAAATGTCTATTTAGTTCTTTGGCCCATTTTTTAGATCAATGGAATAAAATAGAAAGCCCAGAGATAAATCCACGCACATATGGACACCTTATCTTTGACAAAGGAGGCAAGAATATACAATGGATTAAAGACAATCTCTTTAACAAGTGGTGCTGGGAAATCTGGTCAACCACTTGTAAAAGAATGAAACTAGACCACTTTCTAACACCATACACAAAAATAAACTCAAAATGGATTAAAGATCTAAACGTAAGACCAGAAACTATAAAACTCCTAGAGGAGAACATAGGCAAAACACTCTCCGACATACATCACAGCAGGATCCTCTATGACCCACCTCCCAGAATATTGGAAATAAAAGCAAAAATAAACAAATGGGACCTAATTAACCTTAAAAGCTTCTGCACATCAAAGGAAACTATTAGCAAGGTGAAAAGACAGCCTTCAGAATGGGAGAAAATAATAGCAAATGAAGCAACTGACAAACAACTAATCTCAAAAATATACAAGCAACTCCTACAGCTCAACTCCAGAAAACTGTTCATATTCTAAAACGTACTAGCGATTTGAAAAACAAATGTGCATAAATTGAAAAAGAATTTTATTTCATTCTTAAAATATTCACTAACTTACTAATGGGCTGTGCGTGCCTACTTCAACCCTTGAATCAGATTGGATGCCACCATCCTAATTCCTCTTCCAAATTGATTTTTGAGTGGAAGTTGCTTTTTAAAAATATTTTTTTCTATTATTAATGTATTAAGAGTTTATTTTCAGAGCAGTTTTAGACTTACAGCAAATTTGAGGGAAATACACAGAGATTTTCTATGTATTTTGGAGAAGGCAATGGCACCCCACTCCAGTACTCTTGCCTGGAAAATCCCATGGATGGAGGAGCCTGGTGGGCTGCAGTCCCTGGGGTTGCTAGGAGTCGGACACGACTGAGCGACTTCACTCACTCACTTTCCTGACCCCACACATGCAAAACATTCTGCATTATCAACATTTACCGCCATAGCATTTGTTTTAATGATGAATGTATGCTGACAAGTCATCCAAAGTCCGTATTGACATTAAGGTTCACTTGATGTTGTATATTCTATACTTTTGGACAAATGCATAATGACATAAATCCATCATTATATAATCATACAGAGAATTTTCACTGCTCTAAAATCCTATGTGATCCAACTGTTCCTCTCTCTCCCCTCCCCTAAGCCCCACCAACCAGTAACTTTTTTATTGTCTCTATAATTTGTATAATCCAGAATTTCATATAGTTAAAAACATACAATGTATATATTTAAAAAATTAAATTGCCTTTCACTTAGTAATATGCGTTTATGGTTCCTCCATGTCTTTTCATTACTTGATAGCTTATTTTTTTTTTTTTTAGTGCTGAGTAATATTCCATTGTCTGGATGTACCAACCAAGGATATCTTGGTTGCTTCCAAGTTTTGGCAATTATGAGTAAAATAAAACTCCTTTAGACATCCATTTGCAGGTTTTTCTGTTGACAGACTCTTTTGGGTTTTAAACTCTTTTGGGTAAATACTAATGAGCATGACTGTCATATCACATGGTAAGAGTAAGTTTAATTTTGTAAGAAAACTGCCAAACTGTGGCATTGGCATTTTGTATTCTTACCAGCAACGAATGAGAGGTACTGTTGCTCCATATCTTGACCAGCATTTGAGGCTGTCAGTGCCTAGATATTGGGTGTTCTAATAGGTGTGTAGAAGTATTTCATGTTGTTTTAATTTGCATTTCCCTGATGATCTATGATATGGAGCATCTTTTCATATGCTTATTTGCCATCTGTGTATCTTCTTTGATGAGGAGTCGGTTAAAGTCTTTAACATTTTTAAAATCAGATAGTTTGCTTTCTTATCACTGAATTTTAAGAGTTCTTTGTGTGTTTTGGATAAAAATTCTTCATCAGATGTCTTTTACAAATATTTTCTCCAAACCTGTCTTATCTTCTGATTATTTTAATATTGTCTTTCACAGAGTGTAAGTTTTAAAATTTAATGAAGTCCAGCTTATCAATTCTTTCTTTCATGGATATTGCCTTTGGTATTATATGAAAGAAATCATCACCGTATCTAAGGTCATCCATATTTCTCATATTTTCTTTCTAGAAGTTTTATAGTTTTGAGTTTTACTTTTATACCTGTGATCAACTTTGACTTAATTTTTGTAAAGGATATAAAGTATATGTCTAGATTGATAGTTATATTTTAAACACTAGAAATCTAGCTTGCAAAAATGCATTATTATTCAAAAGAATGTAGCACAATATAATGCTGAAATTGTTAACTTCCTCAAGCTAGTATTTTACACATTGTTCAACAGATGTTCAGCATTGCTGAATTTCCTTTGAAAATTTAACATATCCTACAGCATTCTATGAGTTCAGGTGGTATACTGAAGTGTCACAAGATGCATTTTGGGAATTGCGGGTATCTACCATTGATAGAAAAACCAAGGGTCTCAAATGTATTAAAAAAAAAAACAAATCTACAGACATTATTAAAGCAAAATGCTAAGTAGCAGAAGATATTTGAAGTACAACTTGTCAGCTGGGAGAAAATATTTGCCAGTGATGTTCCTGACGAGGGCTTAATTTCCAAAATATAAAAATAGCTCATATAATTCAATAACAACAACAACAACAAACCAACCTACTCAAAAAATGGGCAGAAGACCTAAATAGACATTTCTTCAAAGAAGGCATACAGATGACCAACAGGCACATAAAAAGATGCTCAACACTGCTGATTATTAGAGACATACAAATCCAAACTTCAATGCAATACCACCTCACATCAGTCAGAATGGCCATCATAAAATGTCTACAAATAATAAATGCTGGAGAAGGTGTAGAGAAAAGGAAACTCTCTTACACTGTTGGTAGCAATATAAGCTGGTGCAGCCACAATGGAAAAGTGGTATGAAACTTCCTCAAAAAGCTAAAAACAGAGTTACTGTATGATCCAGCAATTCCACTCCTGGGCATATATACAGCCAAAAACTATAATTCAAAAGATTTATGAACTCTATGTTTATAGCAGTACTATTCACAATAGCCAAGGCATAGAAACAACTTAAATGTCCATCAATATATGAACAGATAAAGAAGATGTACGTATATACATACATACAATGGAATAGTACTCAGACAAAGTAAAGAATGAAATGTCATTTGCAACAACACAGATGGACCTGTCATACTAAGGGAAGTAAGTCAGAAAGACAAAGACAAATACCATATGATATCTCTTACACATGGAATCTAAAATATGACCCAAATGAACTTATCGAGGAAACGGGACTCACACATATAGAAAACAGACTTGTGGTTGCCAAAGGAAGGGGGTAGGAGAAGATGAATGGGAGTTTGGGATTGGCAGATGCAAACTATTATATGCAGAATGGATAAACAACAAGGTCTTAATGCATAGCACAAGGGACTATATTCAATATCCTATGATAGACCATAGTGGAAAAGAATATGAAAAATGCCTCTCTATTAATTATTAATATGTATAATTGAATCACTTTGATGTACAGAAGAAATTAACACAACATTGTAAATCAACTGAACTTGAATCAAATAAATTTAAAACAATTCTACAAAGCAATGATAAAAGAAAAATAATTCAACAGGAAAAAAATGAGTAAATGCCATAACTTTGTAATTAAATATTTCCAAAGTATTTTATAGGAGAAATATATGAAAATGCAATTGATTTCTACAGCAATAAGTGAATACAAAATAAAACTAATAGATACCATCATATACTCACTGTAGTGACTTAGCAATACATTGAAATCATCAACAATTTCTATTTTTCCAAAAGTACAGAATGATGGAATTTTTACATACTACTTGTAGGAGTGTAAACTAATATATGGACTATGGAAATGAGTTTGGTCATTAGAAATTCATATATTCTCTAAAATGTGACTCCACTCCAAGTATATACTCTAGACACATGCATGCTCAATTATACAGATGTTGCTCACATTGAGAAAAACTGGAAACAAACTGAATCTCTAATAAAATAAGGAATTAAATTGTATATTCATGAAATGACATATTACACAGGAAGGAAATGAACAATATTGAACACAGGAAGGAAATGAACAGGAAGGAAATAAAAAATAAAATGTCGAGTCAAAGCCAGACACATAAAACATAGTATGTGAAGCTACTGATATAAATTTCAAAATGAGACAAAATTAAATGATTTTTCATGGATCGCTGGAGGTAAAGTCAACAAAACGTTACTGATTTCCACAGGTTTCTGAGTAGGGGTATTTTATAGAGAGTAAGATATTGTGGGCTTCCCTCATGGCTCAGAAGGTAAAGAATCTGCCCACAATGCTGGAGTCCTGGGTTTGATCCCTGTGTTGGGAAGATCCCCTGGAGAAGGGAACAGTTACCCACTCCAGTATTCTTGTCTGGAGAATTTCATGGACAGAGGAGCCTGACAGGTTAGTCCATGGGGTCACAAAGAGTCGGACATGACTGAGCCACTTTCACTTTCAAGATGTTGTAAGGAAGAGACAATTGGGAACAATTTAGGAGATTCTAACAATGTTACATATTTTGATCTGGGAGATAGATACACAATGTTCACTTTGTAATAACTTGTTTAACTGCAAGTTTTGTTTTACACTATTTTCTATGAATGTATTACATGTCTCAATTTAAAAAAATAAATGGTTAAAAAACAGGAAATACAAAATGAAAATGTTAAGAACTGATTAAAATGGAATTCAGTATCTTTTTTTTTTTTTAAGAATTAGGTGAAAAGTTTAGATAGCAAAAATTAGCATTTAAAATTTTGGGTGGAGAGAGATGATTAGTAGTTGCATTTTCTACATTTCTGCTGTGTTTTTTCTCGAGATGTATCAACAATAAACAAACAAAAAAATCAAAACAGGCCACGTATACTAACAAAGCACACTTACTCTCTAATACCTTCTGCAGTTGTCCCTACTGTATAGTATAATGATGTTTTTACTGGTAGTTTTTACAGGTTTTGCAGGTTGTAGAGTCACATGAGACAAAAGCAAAAGAGTTTTCTGCAGATTAATGGATTGTATTACTATCTAGAGTAGAATGCATAATAGAAAAGGGAAGAATGGGAGGTCTAATTGGTAAAGGCAGAGCAAACTTGAGAAGATGCCTGTGGAAATAAATTACATTGCTAAGATCAGGCTGTTTCACCATTACAGAAAAGTTAGAAGAAAAGTTTAATTTTATTTAAAATTCATTTGTTAGGCTACAGAGAGGGAAAATTTATACTTTGCAAGTGAATATGATATAAGATATAAATTTTATAAGTGTTTGTAACCCAATGAAACAAGTATAATCAATTGTTATTACCTAGGCTTTAATTGTCTTCATCATATAATTTTGACCGAGGGGCTAAAATGAGTAAAAAATTAAAAAAATATTTTTAAACAATTTCTGGAATGGGAAACTGGTTTTAGTGTACACTGTGTGTGTGTGTGTGTGTGTGTGTGTGTGTGTTCAGCCATATCTGACTCTGTGACCCCATGGACTGTAGCCTGCCAAGATCTTCTGTCCATGGAATTTTCCAGGTCAGAATACTGGAGTGAGTTGCCATTGTCTACTCCAGGGGATCTTCCTGACCCAGGGATCACACCTGTGTCTTTCGCATCTCCTACATTGTCAGGTAGATTCTTTGTTACTGTGCCACTTGTGAAGCCTATTGTATTGCAGACACACCAAAAACACGTATTAAAAAGATTTTTTATCTTGAAAACAGCCATACAACCTCCACCTTCCAATGTAGAAGAGTCAGGAGTTGTGGGATGGATCCCTGGGTCAGGAAGATCCTATGGGGTAGGAAATGGCAACCTACTCCAGTGCTCTTGCCTGGGAAATTCCATGGACAGAGGAGCCTGCTGGGGTCACAAAGAGTCAAACACTACTGAGCGACTGAACATGCACATACAACCTAAAGCAAAATCTTAAAATGTTTTATATATTGACAATTAAAATATTTAAAATAAAATACAAGTCTTTTTTTTACTTGTGTCATAATCTATTCTAAGACATTTTCTGTAGCACTCCTGCAAAAGTGGCCATGCTCAGAGTAATGTCTTTCCATTAAACTCTCTTAATTCTGGTAGTAGGTTGCACGAAGTTGTGCATAGCTCCGGTCAGCCCATAGGTAACTTTTTTGTTTGTTTTTGAAAATATAAAATAAATTCTTCCTTTTTTTTTTTAATCAAAGGGAGTTTGGCTTTATCCCACCCCCCCATCACTCCACTCCACACCCACTTCCCATAAGCTGGATGCCTTGTGCAATGTACAGTATGCAAAATCATACTCATACTCGATTACTCTGAAGTTGAGGGACTCCTGGAGTCTGGTATGATGGTATTTTTTTATGATGGTATTTTTTTAAGTCACTGTTAATTTGACAAATTAGGTTAAATCTTATATATAAATATATATATGAATGAAATTGTTTATTTAAAAATACACAATTAAAAAAAAAACTTCAGGCTAATTAATTTAGTAAAAGTTCAACTAAATATTTTAATGTGAAATAGTGTTTTCAACAATTTCTGTTTATACCAATAGATCAGGCTGCTCTGTTTCCATCTCTCTTAATAAGTTTAGTATCACACTTATGTTGTAGTGCAATTTATTTTGCCAGGATTTCCTTTTAATGTGATGAATTCTGTTGCTTGTGATATGACACATTTGTTAAAAATGAATACTTTTGCGTGAAGTGAAGTAATGTACATAATGCAAGTTGTGTGTCCTACAGGAAAGCAATATGATCATACCTCAAAGTCCTGTCGAGGACTTTTATTTTCTATTTTAAAAGCTAAAATAGTTTATGGCACCATAAACCATATGTAATAAATACTTTTCATGATGTGACTATGTGAATACTGGGCCCAATAAATATATTATTGTCCTAATACTCACAGCTCATTAGAGAAATGCTGCCAGTTTGTAAACAAATATGCAAGCCATCAAACTTTAAGGCCAAACTTGATCAGCAGAAGAATTTTAATTAAAAATGGCTCAAATCCCAGATCACAGGTATGAAAAAAATAGTATAAAATGTGAGCCTTGAAACAGAAGGAAATTTTATTTCCCTGATTTCTTTAAGCTATTCCATCTACAATATAATATATTGTACTTGGCTTCTTGGAAGGAGACTAAAAGCAAGAATGCTTGACTGATTAGGATTGTTCCCATGGAAATAATAGATGTCTGTTATTAATTATAACATCAAATGCAAAACAAGAAGAGATTTTTTATTTCTATTTTTGATGCTAGATTATTAAGGTAGGTGAAAATTAAATTTGCTTTTCAGATGACAGCAGGGTCAGATCACTGGTTACTCTCTACTAATTTTCAAAATATTTTAAAAGGTAATATAAAGTACTTAAATGTTAGTTTTTGCAGAATCTTGTTTCTGAGTAAATATACTCCATTGTTCTTTAGAACAATGATGTCTTTCAATTTTTTGACTGAGAACACACACAAAAATATATTTTCCATCATGATGTAGCATATATGTATGAATTACATATGTGTGCATAAGCAAAAGTTCACACACACACACACACACTGAATGCCCTTTATAAGTGTAAAAAGCTTGCATATAATCTGCACTATGCTTTCCTGGAAGCTCAGATGGTAAGAATCTGCCTGCAACACTGCAGTGCAGGAGAGTCAGGTTTGATCTCTGGGTCAGGAAGATCCCCTGGAGAAGGGAATGGCAAACCACTTCAGTATTCTTGCTTGGAGAATTCCACAGACGGAGGAGCCTGGCAGGCTATAGTCCCTGGAGTCACAAAGAGTCATAGATGACAGAGCGAGTAACACATACATGCTATTTTATCTATTCTATAATTTTCATTAATAATACCATTTTATTATTTTTCATTAAGAAAAAATAAATTAAGATCTCAAATCTCTTCAAATTAATGTTACAGTTTAAAAAACATCCCCTTTCTCTTTCCCAGCTGGAACCATGGAGGGTGCAGAAGAGAAGAAAAAGAAGGTTCCTATTGTGCCAGAAACCCTTAAGATAAAGGGAAAAGATTTCAAAGAGATTAAGATCAAGTGCCTTAGAAAGAAATTTGCCTAAAAGATGCTTTGAAAGGCAAGGAGGAAGCTTATCCATGAAAAAGCTAAGCACTTCACAAGGAATACAGGCATATGTGAACTGCATTTGAACTGAAATTTGAATGGCTATAGTGGCAAAATAAGCCTTCAACTTCTATGTACCCATGAAACCCAAATTGGCATTTGCCATCAGGATCAGAGTTATAAATGAGGTGAGCACAAAGTTTCCGAAGGTGTTGCAGCTTCTTTCCCTTTGTCAGATCTTCAATAGCAGCTTTGTGAAGTCCAACAAGGTTTCGATTAACATGCTGAGAATTCTGGAATCATACACTGCATCAGTTCAGTTCACTTCAGTTGCTCCATCCTGTCCGACTCTGCGACCCCATGAATCGCAGCACGCCAGGCCTCCCTGTCCATCACCAACTCCCTGAGTTCACTGAGACTCACATCCATGGAGTCAGTGATGCCATCCAGCCATCTCATCCTCTGTCGTCCCCTTCTCCTCCTGCCCCCAACCCCTCCCAGCATCAGAGTCTTTTCCAATGAGTCAACTCTTCGCATGAGGTGGCCAAAGTACTGGAGTTTCAGCTTTAGCATCATTCCTTCCAAAGAAATCCCAGGGCTCATCTCCTACGAATGGACTGATTGGATCTCCTTGCAGACCAAGGGACTCACAAGAGTCTTCTCCCACACTACAGTTCAAATGCATCAATTCTTCAGCACTCACCTTTCTTCACAGTCCAACTCTCACATCCATACATGACCACAGGAAAAACCATAGCCTTGACTAGACAGCCCTTTGTTGGCAAAGTAATGTCTCCGCTTTTGAACATGCTATCTAGGCTGGTCATAACTTTCCTTCCAAGGAGTAAGCATCTTTTAATTTCATGGTTGCAGTCACCACCTGCAGTGATTTTGGAGCCCAGAAAAACAAAGTCTGACACTGTTTCCACTGTTTCCCCATCTATTTCCTATGAAGTGATGGGACCAGATGCCATGATCTTAGTTTTCTGAACGTTGAGCTTTAAACCAACTTTTTCACTCTCCTCTTTCACTTTCATCAAGAGGCTTTTGAGTTCTTCTTCACTTTCTGCCATAAGGGTGGTGTCATCTGAATATCTGAGGTTACTGATATTTCTCCCGGCAATCTTGATTCCAGCTTGTACTTCTTCCAGCCCAGTATTTCTCATGATGTACTCTGCATAGAAGTTAAATAAGCAGAGTGACAATATACATCCTTGATGTACTCTTCTTCCTATTTGGAACCAGTCTGTTGTTCCATGTCCAGTTCTAACTGTTGCTTCCTGACCTGCATACAAATTTCTCAAGAGGCAGGTCAGGTGGTCTGGATTCCCATCTCTTTCAGAATTTTCCACAGTTTATTGTGATCCACACAGTCAAAGGCTTTGGCATAGTCAAAAAAGCAGAGATAGATGTTTTTCTGGAACTCTCTTGCTTTTTCCATGACCCAGCGGATGTTGGCAATTTCATCTCTGGTTCCTCTGCCTTTTCTGAAACCAGCTTAAACAACTGGAAGTTCACAGTTCACGTATTGCTGAAGCCTGGCTTGGAGAATCTTGAGCATTACTTGACTAGAGTGTGAGATGAGTGCAATTGTGCGGTAGTTTGAGCATTCTTTGGCATTGCCTTTCTTTGGGATTGGAATAAAAACTGACCTTTTCCAGTCCTGTGGCCACTGCTGAGTTTTCCAAATGTGCTGGCATATTGAGTGCAGCACTTTCACAGCATCACCTTTCAGGATTTGAAATAACTCAACTGGAATTCCATCACCTCCACTAGCTTTGTTCAGAGTGATGCTTTCTAAGGCCCACTTGACTTCACATTCCAGGATGTCTGGCTCTAGGTCAGTGATCACACCATCGTGATTATCTTGTTCACAAAGATCTTTTTTGTACAGTACTTCTGTATATTCTTGCCACCTCTTCTTAATGTCTTCTGCTTCTCTTAGGTCCGTACCATTTCTGTCCTTTATCGAGCCCAATTTGCATGAAATGTTCCCTTGGTATCTCTAATTTTCTTCAAGAGATCTCTAGTCTTTCCCATTCTGTTGTTTTACTCTATTTCTTTGCACTGATCACTGGGGAAAGCTTTCTTATCTCTCCTTCTATTTTTTGGAACTCTGCATTCAGATGCTTATATCTTTCCTTTTCTCCTTTGCTTTTTGCTTCTCTTCTTTTCACAGCTATTTGTAAGGCCTCCCCAGACAGCCATTTTGCTTTTTTGCATTTCTTTTCCATGGGGATGGTCTTGATCCCTGTCTCCTGTACAATGTCATGAACTCAGTCCATAGTTCATCAGGCAATCTATCTATCAGATCTAGGCCCTTAAATCTATTTCTCACTTCCACTGTATAATCATAAGGGATTTGATTTAGGTCATACCTGAATGCTCTAGTGGTTTTCCCTACTTTCTTAAATTTCAGTCTGAATTTGGCAATAAGGAGTTCATGATCTGAGCCACAGTCAGCTCTTCGTCTTGTTTTTGTTGACTTTATAGAGCTTGTATATAAGAATATATAGCCTTATATACAAGGCTGAAAAGAATATAATCAATCTGATTTCGGTGTTGACCATCTGGTGATGTCCATGTGTAGTCTTCTCTTGTGTTGTTGGAAGAGGGTGTTTGCTATGACCAGTGCATTTTCTTGGCAAAACTCTTATTAGTTTTAGCCTTGCTTCATTCCATATTCCAAGGCCAAATTTGCCTGTTACTCCAGGTGTTTCTTGACTTCCTATTTTTGCATTCCAGTCCCCTATAATGAAAAGGACATCTTTTTTGGGTGTTAATTCTAATAGGTCTTAGGGGAACCCAAATCCAAAGTCTGTAAATGAATTGATCTACAGCATGGTTATGGCAAAATCAACAAGAAGCAAATTGCCTTAATGGATAATGTGTTGATTTCTCAACCTTTTGGCAAATATAACCTCATCCATATTGAGTATCTGGTCCATAAGATCTGTCCTGTTGGAAAATGTTTCAAAGAAGCAAACAGCTCCCTGTGGCCCTTTAAATTGTCTTCTCCATGAGGCAGAATGAAGAAAAAGACCACCTGTCTTGTAGAAGGTGGAGATGTTGGCAACCAGAAATACCAGATCAACAGGCTTATTAGAAGGATGAAGGACGCTATCTACCATAATTATTTTTGCAACCTGGTCAGTTAATAAATACTGATTGTTTTCAAATTGAGAAAAAAAGAAAAGAAAAACATTCCTTTTGACAAACCTAAATTTGTGCTGTTTAGTTTAATGCTTCAGAGCATGTGCCTTCCATAGCAAGGAACACTCAATAAACACTAATGAATGAATGAATGGATGATGCTTAACATTTCTCTGTTGTATTCACAATCTAGCCCTACCTTTCTGAGAAAACATTTCCATACTTTACTGGGAATTGGGGTATTTTCCAAACTCCCAAGGATTCATTTATATCCACTCTCTTGAGTTACTTCTACAGGGAGTTGTCGCAGTTAAGTGTTCATTCGATTACTTTCTTCTTCTTCTTCTTCTTCTTATTTTTTTTTTAAGAAAGGGCACACTTTAAGGCTGAAGCAGGGAAAGACAGAACTGTATTTTAATTCTAACTCTACTGTGTATTATTTGTTAATTTCTGAGACTGCTTTCTTATTTACAAATCTATACTAACAATTGATATCCATATTTGTTATACAGATTAAATTTTAGGATGAAGACAAAGCACTAACTTTCAAAAAAGTCAATAAATGTTAAATAATGTTGATGCTAATGGCTGTCTTGCAATATACAGCACTTCTGCAAATAATTTTGTTGGTGTTCTGTTGGCCTTCTTGCTTTATCACATCTTTCTTCCTTTTATTTTAGTCTTATAAACTGAAGCAATTTAACCAACTGCCATGAACCCATTGACATGACTCCTGTTCTTTGATTTAAACAATTTATGATCATAATCCTAACTTCATCATGTCAGGAAAACATTGATAATAATGCTAATTAAAATAGTGATAGATTGCATGGAATTTTCTATAAAGTCACACATGTATAACTCTATTAGACACATACAAAAATAAGTCATCTTTGAGGGGGAATACCAAAGGGAATTATAGGATCAGTATGTTACACTCATTCAACAATTATTTCCCATGCTTCAAAAAACAGAAACTCTGTATCTGGCAACTTTCCATAAACAAAAAATATGTATCTAGCAAAAATAAAGGAACAAGGGTATTCCATTAATATTTTCTCAAATACAAACCTGACATGGAAGTACTGCATCTTACAAATCCTGTACTATGTTCTCATTTTTTATTTCTGCACTTGAGAGATGTCAGCCTTCTGATTCTTACTACGACAGAGTAGCTTATTTCAGACCAAACAGTCCATATGAATAATGATTAAGAATTTAAAAACAAAAATATTTAAAGACAGTAGAGAGTGACCAGAACAGCTAGGCTTTGTGCCAAAATCACAAAGAGGAAAATAATGCATTGAAAGAAGCAGATTTTTTGCTACTTCTTCCACTTGGGGCATTGACTGGTTCTTTGTTCAGGCTTTTTATACTCATCATAATTATTTAGAGATTAATCTATTTTGCTGTATGTGGTTGTTACTTTTTTTTTTTTTAAATCACTTGGTAGTATTCTGTTGGAAAAGGCAATGGCAACCCACTCCAGTACTCTTGGCTGGCGAATCCCATGGACAGAGGAGCCTGGTAGGCTGCAGTCCATGGGGTCGCTAGGAGTTGGACACGACTGAATGACTTCACTTTCACTTTTCACTTTCATGCATTGGAGAAGGAAATGGCAACCCACTCCAGTATTCTTGCCTGGAGGATCCCAGGGACGGGGGAGCCTGGTGGGCTGTCATCTATGGGGACCCACAGAGTCGGACATGACTAAAGCAATGAGCAGCAGCAGCAATATTCTGTTGCTTAGACAATATCAGCTGGTTTATCTATTCATCTTCTGATGACATTTGTTCTTTTTCCAGTATTTGGCTATTATATTATATTTGGCTATTTTGGTTAATCTCCCCAATGGAAAGTGATAGGTGCTCAGTCGTGTCCAAATCTTTGTGACCCCATGGACTGTAGCTTGCCAGGCTCCTCTGTCCATGGGATTTTCCAGACAATAACACTGGAGTGAGCAACCATTCCCTTCTCCAGGGGATCCTCCCAAACAAGGGATCAAACCTGGGTCTCCTATACTGCAGGCAAATTCTGAGCCAACAATGAAACCCACTATATTATATTGTTATAGTTGCTTTAAACATTTGGGGAAAGTCTTTCTTTTAAGAAATTGTCCATTTCATATAAATTGTTGGATTATGGACAAAAAGTTGTTCATAATTATAACAGACAGTCTTATGGCATCTATAATTCTTACCTCCTAATGTTCTTGCCCTGTATAATCCCCTCCCTTGCTGCATGGACAAGACCTGTGACTTTCTTCTAGCCAATAGCACAAGGCAAAATTTTTGGCAGAAAGAATTGTGCAAACCGTAAAATTTCCCTCATAAATCTGAGGCAGAGTATTTCTTTTATGCAGGAAAATGAGGCAATCATAGGTTCACCTGATTTGTTTCCCATCTCCCAAGGATCACTTTTTTAATATCCACTGTCATGAAAACCCTTTTCCTCCCTAGATTTTGCATTTTTTTCCCCTGTGGAAGGATAAATCTGGCCCCTGTTCCTCCAGCTTGGTCAGAAATGGAAGTCCCCTTATATGTTTTGAAATATAAATTTTTGAGAGAATTATGTCTGCCTCTGAATCTTGTTCATAGAATTTAATTATGGTTTCTCGAAGTAAAACTATAAAGTAGTGCCATTGCATATCATAAACATTTATAATTAAGTAACAATTCAAGTTTTCGTTTTCATATTAGTTAAACATTTAAACTTATACTAAAAAATTAATGATTGTATTGCTCCTGTTGTTCAGTTCCTCAGTCATGTCCACCTCTTTGAGACCCCATGGACTGCAACACAGCAGGTTTTCCTGTCCTTTACTATCTCCTGAAGTTTGCTGGAACTCATGTCCATTGTTTTTTCTACCTATTTTACCAGTCTGATACCTTTATTTATTCATTTTCTCAGATGCTTCTATTTTAATATCCTCTTAAAGTCTGTGATAGGTGTTGGATGTCTCTGTCTCCTGTCCTCTGTTGATGATGCTGAATCAGTACATAGGGGCCACAGAGGAAAAAATTCTCATAATACACTGTACATTTCAAAGACTGAAGACACAACCAAACTTAAGGACTGCTTTGGGAATGTTATTCACTGATTTCAGAACCTGAAATAAACAAACAAAAAAAGTCTAGTGCAGTTCTACAGACAGAGATAAATGTTTTCTCCAAATGCCCTGGCCCTTGGTGGAATAAATCTCCTTGAATACTTTTTCTTTTAATTGATTGTGAGGCTGTAACTGTGCTACTCAGCACAGAAAGACACAGTGACACAAATATTATGTGCACATTTAGCCCTGTAGTTTACTATAGTTGCAGTAGATTGATATAAATAATTTAATACTGAAGGGATTCTGTGTTGTTGCTTAGTTTCTAAGTCATGTTTTACTCCTTTGTGATCCCACAGACTGTAGCTCACCAGGCTCCTCTGTCCATGGGATTTCCTAGGCAAGAATACTGGAGTAGGTTGCCATTTCCTTCTCCAGGGGATCTTTACAATCCTGGGTTTGAACTCACATCTCCTGCTTGGCTGGCCAATTCTCTACCACTGAGCCACTTGGGAAGCTGTAATAATTAAGCTGTAACTATATAGTTTTTCTTAAGTTTATGTTCACTTATAGCTATGGAACCAAGAAACACCCTGTGGTGTCATCCCCCAGGTAAAGGTCTCTCCACGTCCCTTGTCTGCTGTTTGTAGAAAAGCTGAAATCTCTCAGGCTTCCCTGAGTCAAAAAAAGAACAGGCTCAAGCAGTTAATGATTAGGAAAATAGAATCACAGACTCACTGTCTAATGTACATTCCTGAGTTGTTTTACAGACACTATAATTGCCACCAGAGGGAAAAAGCTAACTGCATGACGACCAGACTGCATCCATTACATAAGCTGTTCCATCTTAAGTAGTATTGAGTCTATGGCTAGCACAATTCTAAGAACTGGCCTTAAAAGGATGGGATTAACAGTATTTCTTACAATAATCTACATATTTATGGGTATTAAAATGATTGTAGCTTGTTCTATCCATACACATAAGTGGGCAATTAAAACTATCAGCAAAGAGATTCTTCAAATCCAGGTCAATGTCTTTTTTCCTAAGACTTCAATACCCTTTCTCAGCATGAAGCTGTTACAGAAGACAGACCGTTGTCCCTAATCCCATAGAAACGAAATGAAATGATATCTGCTGGGGGTGGGTGGGGGTATTTGTAAGCAGCTCTTTGCAGGAAACTACCCTCAGCAAGAAATCCCTTTTCCTCATCACTTTAGCAAAGCTATATTGCAACTAAACTTAAACCAGGTGCCTCTATTCTCTGCTCATCTCCAGTCCAAGCACACTTTTCAAATCATTTGATCACACAATACTTACATAACCTGTTGTTCCTTCCTGTAGATCAAAGCAATAGACATGAAGAATAATGTAATTAACAGAAGACCAAACCTTTTCCTAGCTTCCCCTTCAGTAATCTTATGAAAAAACTGTGTGAACAAACTGTGAGCAAGGTTAGCATCTAAAGAAAGATCATAAGAAGTTAACAAGCTTGCACTTAGTGGGGATGACAATGGCTCTGCCCTCTGTCTCAGTGATTAACTGAGATTTACTTCCACTTTTCCCTTTAAAATTTTCATAGCCAAGCAGAATCTTCAGAAATGGTTTTTGGGTGGATACTGAGTTCACCATCTCCCTAGACTTAAAGTGATCTTATTAAAAGCAACTTTCTTTTCTAACAACAACTGCCTCTTGGATATTGATTTTTGAGTGGCAAGCAGCCAGACATGAGTTCAGTAATAGCTAAAAAGTTATAGCCATCCTATAATTATTATTTAACTTTATTCAAGAGAGACCTAAAGTTTTCCATTAGCTATCATTTACAAAATCAACTAATAAATTATGGTTAATTATTGGCTGGAATAATTAGTTAACTAATTAACCAACTCATTAAGTTGTCAATTAAGCTTATCATAGAGGAAATAGAACTGCTGGTGAAAAACCATGGTGTTAAAAGTGAAGACATGCAAGGAATACTCTTCATAGAACAGAAATGATAGACTCATGCTTGACAAGAGAAAAAATACTACTATCACTGGACTTCTTTTCCCTTAAGCTTTTTAGACCAAGACTAAGGATTTTTTTTTTTTTAATAAGTCATAGCAGAGTTTCCTCCAGGGGGTAAAAATAACAAGTTTCAGAATATAGAGTAAGTGAAAAATTTGTGAGCTCTGAAAATTTTTATTTTCAGCAGCACTTGATATTATTATATTATAATTAGTGTGTGAATATTTAAAAAATGATTTTAAAAACAACTTGCATATGTCATTTACCATAATATGAAATACTTGGACATATACAGAGTTTCTTTTTTAAAAAAATATTAAATTACTGTTATTTCTATTAGTAGTGTGCCCTGTTGGCTCAATTTCAATACGTGTAGGTCAGTGTAGTAGTTTATCAAGCCAGTGACAAAGAAAGTGACAAAATTATTAACAAGTTCAAAATTTCATATGTTAACTTTTTATCATTAGAATGGGGGAAAAAGTAAATGATCAGATTTGTAAATGCATTAAACACCAATTATATCTTTATATCTTTGTAAGTTTTATGTTCTTCAAAGATAATGATAAGCATTATTATGTAAAGTGTCATTATGTAGTAAGAAAAATCTGTATTATGTAATTATTTATAATTACTACATAATTATATAATTATTTTATATAATTCATTTTCAAAAAGTATTATATGAATACAGCAGACTGTGCATAAATATTACCCTTTTCAGCCAACATTCCTTGAAATAATATAAAATGAACTTTAAGAAGAAAATATTTCCATAGCAGCACTGAAAAATAAATCAATGATCAGTGGAATAAATATATTAAGGAGATATGTATCACAGCCTGAAAAACTCAAGATAGGAAAAATGTGCAGGTGCAAATATGAAGATAAAATCAAAACATCTTCTGTTTGATGCCTCAGTTCATTTTCTTTTTCCTCTTGCACATTTTTTAAATATAGCATAATACAGGAAAATGCTGAAATCATACCTGTATAGCTGAACAAATTTTTGCAAAATGAACTCACCCATGTAATCAGAACCCAGGAAAAAGAGCCCACTATTACCAGTATCCCAGCATACTTACTATTATCTCCCTCCAGTTACTAATCTCACCAGCAATAACTATTTCCCTTCTGGAAATGAGACTGTGGTAACTCATTGTGTTTTATATTTGCTTGCATATGTTACACAGTTTTCTCATATGTATTGACCATTCTTTTTTTGTGAAATCACAGTCAAATATTTTGTGCATTCCTAAAATTGGATTGGCCTGCCCAGGGATACTTTATGTCCTATTTCTGTTTGTGACTTCATTTTTTACTTCCTTAATACTGTCTTTTGATGAGCAGAGGTTTTTAATTTCAGTGACATCCAGTTTGTGGATAATGATTTTTATGTCTTTTTAAGAAAGATGTTACTTTAAACTGCTGCAGATATATTATCATCGAATTGGTCACAATAGTCATTTCTAATCATTTTGATATCTTGAGTATCTGTTGCAATGTAATTTTTAATTTTTGATATTCAAAACATGTCTTTTCTCCCTTTTTTTCTCAATTTCTCTAGAGGTAAGTTAAATGTGTTAATTGCTTAAAGGCCCAGTGTTTAGTTCATTTTCTCAAACATATATTTTCTATTCTGTTTAATCTTCTATTATTTTACTATATCTTTACTTGAATTTATTTGTGCTTAATTCATTTTTTCCCTCCAGTTTCATAAGCTAAAGCCCTTTATATTTTTATTCAAGCTTTTATTATTTTTTATTTTATTCATTTAGAGATATGACTTTTTCTCTGAACACTGGCTTAGTTGCATCTCCCAAATGTTCATGTGTTTTAATCCCATTATCACTGAATTCAGAAATGGTTTCTAACTTGGCTTGTGTCTTTTTGTTGTTGTTGTTTGACCCATGGGTACATAAAAATGTGTGCCTTAATTTTCTCACATGTGGGGAATTTTAAGTTACCTATTAGTGAGCTCTGAATTAATTCAGTGTTCACTAATACTTGGTAAATATATCCTGTATTATAGTTCTCTGTAGTGTACCATTTTGTCTCCTTTCTCATCTTCCTATTCATGTACTTTAAAGACATTCTTATAGTGACTACTGTGGGGATTACAATTAATATCCTAAATTTATAACAACTGAGATTGAATTGATACTAAATTTAACTTCAATAGCATGCAAACTATTCCTATTCATCTTTGTTTTTTCCCCTTTATACTGTTATTGTCACAACTTACCTTTACAAACACTGTGTGTTCTTGTTAATGTAGTATTATAATTATTGTTTTATACATTTTCCCTTTAAATCATATAGGAAGTAAATAGAAGATTTACAAGCTAAAAAATAAAATATTGACTTTTATGTTTACCTATAGTGTTATCTTTACCAGAACTCTTTATTTATTCATATATCTGTGAGTTATCGCTTATTATCTTTTGTTTCAGCCTGGACTCCTGATAGCATTTCTTATAGGATAGATCTACTAGGGAAAAACTACCTTAGTTTTTGTTTAGCTATTTGTCTAACTATTCTAATTTCTCCTTCATTTTTGAAGGATAGTTTTGTCAGATATAGCATATCTCATTTTATTGCACTTTGATTTATTGCACTTCACAAGCGTTTCTTTTCTTTTCTTTTTTTTTTTTTACAAATTGAGGGTTTGTAGGAACCCTGCATTGAGCAAGTCTGTTAGTGCCAGTTTTCCAACAGTATTATTTTTAAATTAAGGCATATATGTGTTTTTATAGACATAATGCTATTGAACATTCAATAGACTACAATATAGTGTCCACATAAATTTTGTATGCACTGGGAAATCAAAAATATTTGTGTGACTCACTTTATTGTGATATTTGCTTTATTGTGATCGTCTGGAATTTAATATACACTGTCTCTGAGGTTTGCCTGTATAGGATTGTTGGTTGACCGATTTTTTTTTTCAACTTCACCACTTTTAAAACTGTCATTCCACTCACTTCTGGCATCTAAGATTATAGATTAGAAATACACTGTTAATATTGAGGATTCCTTGTAACTCATTTCATTGGTTTGCAGGTTCTTTACCACTAGCGTCACCTAGGAAGTCCATTATTATTTTACTGTATCTTTACTTCCACTATCTTTGTGCTTAATTTGATGCATTCAAGATTATAACCTTGTCTCCACTTTTGAAAAGCTGATTATAATGTGTCATAGTTTGTGGATCTCTTTGAGTTTACTCTGTTGGAGTTCATTTAACTTCCTGAATATGTAGATTTGTGTGTGTGTTTTTGACTCTGTGTGTGCCTGTTTTAGATTAAATTCAGGGAGTTTTCTGCCATTATTTTTCCAGATGTTCTTTCTGTCCTTTCATCTATTTCTGGTTCTTCCAGGATTCCTATTATGTTATATTAGTATGTTTAAGGATGTCCCCCATGTCTCTTGGGCTTCCCTTGTAGTTAAGTTGATAAAGAATCTGCTTGCAATGCAGGAGACCCAGGTTCGATCTCTAGGTCAGAAAGATCCTCTGGAGAAGGAAATGGCAACCCACTCCAGTATTCTTGCCTGGAAAATCTATGGACAGAGGAGCCTGGCAAGCTACAGTCCATGGGGTCCCAAGAGTTGGACATGACTTAGTGGCTAAACCACCACCACCCATGTCTCTTAGACTGTGCATTTTTTCCTCCATTCTTTTTCCTTTATGCTCCTCAGACTAGACAATTGCTCTGTCTTCAGGTTCTCTTATATATTATACTGTCTGCTAAAATCTACTACTGAACTTTTCTGGTGAATTTTTCATTTGTTACTATACATCTCAGTTCCAGTATGTCTGTATTTTTTTTCTTTTTCACATTTTTAAAAATTTCTCTTCATATTCTCTATTTTTCATATAGTGTTCTCTTGGTTTCCTTTAGCTTTTTGGCTGTGGTTTCTTTTAGCTCTTTGAGAATTCTTAAGATAGTTGATTTAAAGTATTTGCCTAGTAGATCAGTCCAATGTCATTCTTTCTTAAAAACAATCTTTGTGAATTTTTTACGTGCGTGTGTTACATTTTCTTGTTAAAGAAATGTTTTCTTTGTTGAAAACTTGCTTTTTTGAATATTATAATGTGGTAACTGGAGAAGGCAATGGCACCCCACTCCAGTACTCTTGCCTAGAGAGTCCCATGGGCAGAGGAGCCTGGTGGGCTGCAGTCCATGGGGTCGCTGAGAGTCCGACACGACTGAGTGACTTCACTTTCACTTTTCACTTTCGTGCATTGGAGAAGGAAATGGCAACCCACTCCAATGTTCTTGCCTGGAGAATCCCAGGGACGGGGGAGCCTGGTGGGCTGCCATCTATGGGGTCATACAGAGTCGGACACAACTGAAGCGACTTGGCAAATATGGTAACCCTGGAAATACAATTATTTCCTTCTTCACAGTTTTTGTGTATTGCTTTTTATGCCCTGTAGATGTTTGTTTAGTGACTTTTCCAAATTATTTTTGTAGTGTGTGTTCTTTGTCATGTTTGATCTCTCAAGTCTCTTCTTATTAGTGTTTAGCATAATTTCCTTGAATACCAGGAGCTCTCTTCCACCTAGGGTAAAAAAAATAGAGATAGAAGAATGAAAGCAGATAACAACAAAAAAAGAAAAAATTATCTCTCATAATCTTTGCAAATTTACTCTGTGCTGGGAGCATTCCATCACCCTTCAATTCTTAGCAAGGGTCTTTACAATTGTGCCTTATCTTTACTTCCTATCTACATGCACTAAGCCTAGAGATGAAAGTTTAGTGTCTTTACAGGTCTTTTCTGAGCATGTGGTATGCCTGGGTACAAATGTAATTTTCTATGTTTCCCAGAATGCATGGGTTTTGGCATGCCCTAATTTCCCCAAAAAACATTCTTTCTAGCTTTTCCTCCGTGACTTTCAATCTCTATAGTTTGTTTGAACTTTAATCTTTTCCCCTAGGCAAGAGAAATGCCTGCCACTTTTCTATCCTGAATGAGTTTTAAGTTAGGCAAAATGAAGACAGATGTTTCTCCTGAATTGTTCAGGTGCATACAAGGACAATTCTTTGGTAATAAAGTCTGCTCTACTCCCTACAGATACAGGAAACTGCTTTCCAAGCTGGGAATCTAGGCTACTGCAAAACCAGGGAGGCTGGTGAAGCAATGGCAATTAAAAATACCGTAATGCTTTCCAATTGTTTCTTTCTTTGTTTAAATTTTTTTAATTTATTATTTTATTTTTGTCTGTGCTGGGCCTTCTTTGCCATATTCAGGCTGCCTCTAGTTGCTGCAAAGCATGGGCTTTAGGGATCAAACCTGCATTCTCTGGACTGAAAGGCAGATTCTTAACCATAGACCACCAAGGAAGTCTCTCCAATTGTTTTTAAGTTGCTTTTTGCTTGATTAGCATTTGCTTGGTTGCTGTAAACTTTTTATTATATCCACTTGTTCTCCAGTTTCTGTGAAAAGATAGATCCTAGATGCTACCTACTCTACCATTTTCACTGAAATCACTCAGACCACTTATTTTTTAAATTACACCCTATGCAGGACCCTGATATGTCAAAATACTGCTTCTTTAAATTGGAGCAATTTGGAATGTGAAGGAGGAAAGAGAGTCATTACAGTCACCTCTTTCTAGGATTTGTCTTTGGAAGTGTTTCTTTTAACATCTAAGCATTTTTGATAAACTGCTTGAAAAATAGTGATATAAACCCATTTTGCAGACAAGAAAATTGTGGTTCCTAGACATGAAGTAAAATCTTCTAACACTACAAATAAGAGAAGAAAAACCTGAAACCCAGATCTAGCTATTTTGGCTTCTTTTATATTGTTCTTCCCACCATGCTTTTCTCTCATCTTTCCTCTAACGCACCTTTTAATAAAGAACTATGACACTGTTAGGGGAAGCACACTGATTGAAACCACCCACCCTGGCCAGGTACCATAGTAACTATTTGCATGAGTTGTTTTATGACAGGAAGTCCTGGTAACATGGAACTAATAAGCCTCCACCAACCAGAAGAGTTCAGGAAAGGTCAAAAGGAAACACCACATGTCCGACCACCTCCCAGAATCCTTCTTGCCGGCATCCATCTTGGCTGAACAAGGCTGGACCACCAGGAAGGACCCTGAGTCAGAATGATTGGCTAAAGACAACCCAGAAACTAATCCCATCACCATAAAACCAGAGACTGCCAGCCACATGGCAGAGCAGTTCTCCTGGGTTCTCTTACCCTATTGCTCTCCCCCCGGGCACCCTTCACAATAAAATCTCTTGCTTTGTCAGGACATGTGTCTCCTTGGGGGAGAAGGCAATGGCACCCCACTCCAGTACTCTTGCCTGGAAAATCCCGTGGACGGAGGAGCCTGGTAGGCTGCAGTCCATGGGGTCGCTAAGAGTCGGACATGACTGAGCGACTTCACTTTCACTTTTCACTTTCATGCATTGGAGGAGGAAATGGCAACCCACTCCAGTGTTCTTGCCTGGAGAATCCCAGGGACAGCGAGGCCTGGTGGGCTGCCGTCTATGGGGTCGCACAGAGTCGGACGACTGAATCGACTCAGCAGCAGCAGCAGTGTCTCCTTGGACAATTAATTTCTGGGTGTTAGACAAGAGCCCGATTTCAGCCCCTGGAAAGAGTCCCCCTTCGTGTAACACCACCAATGAATTTTCATTTAATTTTGAAAAGAAAAATATGTGTGAAATAGAAAAATATGGATGATATCAATGAAAAATTATGAATTCAGAAAAGTAACAGATCACCTGATGCGAAGAACTGACTCACTTGAAAAGACCCTGATGCTGGGAAAGATTGAAGGTGGAAGGAGAAGGGGACAAGATAAGAGAGAAGGGGAGGATGAGATGGTTGGATGGCATCACCTACTCAATGGACAAGAGTCTGAGTAAACTCCAGGAGTTGGTGATGGACAAGGAGGCCTGGCGTGCTGTAGTCCATGGGGTAGCAAAGAGTCAGACTTGACTGAACGACTGAACTGAACTGAACAGATCAATAAAATATTAAGCAAGCTGACAAGAATTAAGGTGAAATAGATCCAGAATAAAAATTAAAGTTTGAGGATTGAACTAGTTCATACATTCATGCTCTCTAACTTCTTACCTGGTGTACTTTCTACTGCCAAATTAATACTGATATTGAATCCTGAATTTGCCTTAAAAGGCTTATATAATGAAAAGTTTGTCTGAAAGACTGAAATAATGAAATTTTAATAGCATACAATACCTACAACTTTATATGAATTTTTTTCTAATAGTGTAAAAGGTTTTACTTCTTGCTCCAAATAATGACACAAATTTCTAATTCTCCATATGGACTCATGAGGTCTTGTGCCTAAGTACATGAGTGCATGCTCAGTGGTGTTCAACTTTCTGTATGTAACAAACTGGCCCCCACTCCACCCACCATTTTTAGCTTTTTGAATTGTATTTAACACTTCTCTCAAGGAACTTCAGCTTAATGCAGTGAAAGTTTCCAAACCCACAGTTATCTTGGCTTATTGTGAACTCTAGTTATATTACCAATATTTGTGTCATTTATTATTCTGTGTAAACTATATAAGATTCTTGCTCCATTATTCTAGTTACTTATTACCAAGCTATTATTGCTATTTTCCAGGGAAGCCTCCACCAATTCATGCAGCAAATTGATAATCAAATTACACAAAAGTGAAAAGCCAAAAGCAGACTAAAAAGTCCCCAAATTACCTATACAAGATATGCTTTTGTGTATGTATTTGTTTTTTTTTCTTTTTTTTAAATTTTATTTTATTTTTAAACTTTACATAATTGTATTAGTTTTGCCAAATATCAAAATGAATCCGCCACAGGTATACATGTGTTCCCCATCCTGAACCCTCCTTCCTCCTCCCTCCCCATACCATCCCTCTGGGTCGTCCCAGTGCACCAGCCCCAAGCATCCAGTATCGTGCATCGAACCTGGACTGGCATCTCGTTTCATACTTTGTGTATGTATTTGATTGAAAGTCAAAGTGAAAGTCGCTTAGTTGTGTCTGACTCTTTGTGACCCATTTGATTATATTCCTATAATTTTTGTTAAAAGCACACTTGTTTTTTCACCATATCTTTATACACAGACATTGAATTGGTACATCATTTCATAAATCTAATTGGAGAAAATATTTTAAGATATAAAAACAAATATAATATGGGTTTTAATTTACTACAGCAAATTTTAAGTGAGTTTTACATTTTTCCAAAAGCAATGGACTTCTTTTGAAAACATTAATCTTTATCATCTCCTCTAAATTTTCTGCTTTATAGTCATTTCTCACATCACCTTAGCTCTCCACAAGCAATGTGACATTATAAAGATTGTCTAAATATATGTAAATATGGAAGATATTAACATTTAAATTCATTCTGAGATTGTAATCGTGCATTTTTCTTGGGATTCCATTGCCTGCTGAAAACCAGAGGTCCCTCAAAATAGCTTTCCAACTGCTATTCAATATTCATTCACTGGAAATGGTACAATGAGAACACCACATGATGAAACACTGTGCAGAAGGAACTAAATATTCCATGTAATTCAGGAAGAAGAGTGCATCTTAAAAGACATGCACTAAATTAATGGAAGCATGAATTTAGAAAGGTTTATTTTAGCATTTTGTATGGTAGTGTTTCATACCACTACAGCATGTGGGATCTAGTTCCCTGACCAGGGATGGAACTTCTGCCCTCTGCATTGGGAGGCTGAAGTCTTAGCCACAGGACCACCAGGGAAGGCCCCTGATTGGCTGATGAATTTGGGATGGACAGGTACACATTGCTATATTTAAAATGGATAACCAACAAGGACCTACTGCACAGCACATGAAACTCTGCCTAATGTTATGTGACAACCTGCATGGGAGGGAAATTTGGGGGAGAATGAATACATGTGTATGTTCAGCTAAGTCCCTTTGCTGTTCACCTGAAACTCTCACAACATTGCTAATCAGCTATACCCCAGTACAAAATAAAAGGTTTGAAAATAAAAACACTGTAGAAACATAAAAAAATAAATAAATAAAGACAATTAACATAAGCAAAGAATTTTATGGCAGCTTAATGCTGGAGACCAGAGTTCAATCCCTGGGTCAGGAAGATACCCTGGAGAAGAAAATGGCAACTCACTCCAGTAATCTTGACTGAAAAATCTCATGGAATGAGGAAAATGGTGGGCTACAGTCCACAGACCAGAAAAGAGTCAGAAACAACTGACTGACTTCACTTTCAGCTACCACTAAAATCAGATTCCTAAATAATTTAGGTATGATGTTTTCAGAATATGGCTTTTACTTTGATATTATTAATGAGGAGAATGTAAGGAGCCTAAGAAGTTTCTGATATTCATAGATAGTAGTTCTCACAGTATACTATCCCGTCTTTCTCAATATGCTTAAAACTGCTTTGTTAAAACCTGCATTATTGTCAAGTTCAGTCAGTTCAGTCGTTCAGTTGTGTTCGACTCTTTGGGACCCCATGAATCGCAGCACGCCAGGCCTCCCTGTCCATCACCAACTCCCGGAGTTCACTCAAACTCACGTCCATAGAGTCGGTGATGCCATCCAGCCATCTCATCCTCTGTCGTCCCCTTCTCCCCCTGCCCCCAATTCCTTCCAGCATCAGAGTCTTTTCCAATGAGGCAACTCTTCACATTAGGTGGCCAAAGTACTGGAGTTTCAGCTTTAGCATTGTTCCTTCCAAAGAACACCCAGGGCTGATCTCCTTTAGGATGGACTGGTTGGATCTCCTTGCAGTCCAAGGGACTCTCAAGAGTCTTCTCCAACACCACAGTTCAAAAGCATCAATTCTTCAGCGCCCAGCTTTCTTCACAGTCCGACTCTCACATCCATATATGACTACTAGAAACCAAAAGGTAAATATAAACTATTTTAAAAACTGAATTACAGATACAAAGATTTTTTTCTTATAATATCCCATCTATTTGTCTGTAGTGCAGGTTAATGTGATTATCTGGCCACGTATTGTTTGTCATTTCCTTTTTGGAGAAATTTGGCTTACAAATACATAAAAACAAAAAGCTGCCTAACATCATTATAAATTTCATGGGGAAATCTGAAATGTAAGAATATAATTTACTAAAAATCTTAACTGTCAATTTAAAAGAATGATGACCGTAATTTATCATTTCATTAAGCTGGTTTCAGAAAAGGCAGAGGAACCAGAGATCAAATTGCCAACATCTGCTAGATCATCGAAAAAGCAAGAGAATTCCAGAAAAAACATCTATTTCTGCTTTATTGACTATGCCAAAGCCTTTGACTGTGTGGATCACAATAAACTGTGGAAAATTCTGAAAGAGATGGCAATACCAGACCACCTGACCTGCCTCTTGAGAAACCTGTATGCAGGTCAGGAAGCAACAGAACTGGAACAACAGACTGGTTCCAAATAGGAAAAGGAGTTCGTCAAGGCTGTATATTGTCACCCTGCTTATTTAACTTCTATGCAGAGTACATCATGAGAAATGCTGGGCTGGAGGAAGCACAAGCTGGAATCAAGATTTCCAGGAGAAATATCAATAACCTCAGATATGCAGATGACACCATCCTTATGGCAGAAAGTGAAGAAGAACTAAAGAGCTTCTTGATGAAAGTGAAAGAGGAGAGTGAAAAAGTTGGCTTAAAGCTCAATATTCAGAAAACTAAGATCATGGCATCTGGTCCCATCACTTCATGGGAAATAGATGGGGAAACAGTGGAAACAGTGTCAGACTTTATTTTTCTTGGCACCAAAATCACTGCAGATGGTGACTGCAGCCATTAAATTAAAAGACGTTTACTCCATGGAAGGAAAGTTATGACCAACCTAGATAGCATACTGAAAAGCAGAGACATTACTTTGCCAACAAAGGTCCGTCTAGTCAAGGCTATGGTTTTTCCAGTGGTCATGTATGGATGTGAGAGTTGGACTGTGAAGAAAGCTGAGCGCCAAAGAATTGATGCTTTTGAACTGTGGTGTTGGAGAAGACTCTTGAGAGTCCCTTGGACTGCAAGGAGATCCAACCAGTCCATTCTAAAGGAGATCAGTCCTGGGTGTTCTTTGGAAGAACTGATGTTGAAGCAGAAACTCCAATACTTTGGCCACCTGATGCAAAGAGCTGACTCATTTGAAAAGACCCTGATGCTGGGAAAGATGGAGGGCAGGAGAAGGGGACGACAGAGGATGAGATGGTTGGAATGCATCACCGACTTGATGGACGTGGTTTTGGGTGGACTCCAGGAGTTGGTGATGGACAGGGAGGCCTGGCGTGCTACAATTCATGGGGTCGCAAAGAGTTGGACACGACTGAGTGACTGAACGGAACTGAACTGTTATTTCATGAAATTATAAATTGAAATGTAAAAACATTAAGCTTTTATGTCTAACTGGAGAATATTGGGAGGAAATAAAGATAGCCTTAGCTTAAAGATAAATCCAAATTCAATCTCTTTCTTTGAAAATCCTTTACTATGTTTAATATAAGCAAGCAATTTACCTCTATGAAACTCAGATTCATCGTTTTTTAGGTGAGGATAATAATACCTAACAAATGATTCTATGAAGTTTATAAAGGATAAGCTTTTAAAGGATAGATATAGAAATGGTTTTGTTTTTAGGGCAATGCTTAAATTAAAATCACTGAAAGGCTTTAGTTTTACTTACTATAAATAATATATTGATTCAAGTATAATTTTCAAATAACAACATTTCAAAATGTTTTGGAAATTCTACTGTAAATAACATAGTTATGTTAGCCATTGTTTACTAAGTATTGGGAACTATGCCAAATTAATCCTTGTGGCAAGCAGATCAGGTAGTTTTCATTAATCACATATAATAAACAATTTTAGCAAAAATTAGGGGGTTTAATTCAGTTGCTGAAAGTCCCAAAGCAATTGAATGGTAGAGCCAAGATTTATGTTAAACTCTGGCTCAACATATAGTCAAGGTGTTTAAAAACTAAGCCACACAGAATCCCAATAACTTTCTTGGTGTTTGGGCAAAAAACAGGATATCCTTTTCTACATTTAGTTGGGAAAAAATTTCTTGTAAACAAAATTATTTCTCTAAGATGAAAAATAAGAAAGAAATTTAAAATTCAGTTAGATATAGATGTTTGCATCATATAGGTTACATAGAGATGTCCAATAATTCCAGAACTATTTGCTGAAATAATTCTTTTAAAACTGAATGTCCTTGGCACCTATGTCAAATATCAATCAAATGCCAACTGTGTGCCTGATCTAGACTCTATTCTCTGCCATTTATTTCTATGCCTACCCTAAAAGCAATGGACTTCTCTGGTGGTTCAGGTGGTAAAGAATCTGCCTGCAATGCAGGAGATCTGGGTTTGATCCCTGGATTGGATTCCTGGGTAGAGAAGATACCACACTACTTTGGTTACTCGAGGTTTATATTAAACCTTGGGAATCAAATAATGTGAGTTCTCCAAATGTGTTCTTTCCGGTAATTGTTTTGTCTCTTCTAAGCTCAATCTTCTTCATATAAATTTTAGGATCAGTCTATCAATTTCTACCAAAAAATCCTTCCAGGATTGTGATTGAAATTGCAGTATATCCACAGATAAATTTGGGCAGAATTGATATCTTGACAATTTTGAATCTTCTGAACTATGAACACAGTGCATTTATCAATTTTTGAGGTTTCCTTTGATCAGTCAAACTTTGTAGTACAATAGGTATTGTACGTATTTTATTATATTTCTGCCTAAATAGTTCATTTTTCATTAATAGTATACATGGCACTTTTATTTCAATTTTCACTTTTTCATTGTTAGTATATTAATAGTCTATTGATTTTTTTTTTTTTTTGGTATACTTAAATCATTCTACAGTTACCCAAACTGCTTAGTAGTTCTGGCAGCACAATTGGAGGCTTTTCTAAATAGTCAAATTGTTTATTAATAGAGGGTCTTATTTCCTTTTCCATAAGTAAGCACTTAATATCTTCATTATACTGATTGCATACTGTGGTAAATAGAAAAAGTGAAATTAGGTTTTATTGACTTGTTCCCAAAATTACAGGGGGAGAAATAAGATTTTATTGAAAAATGGAATATGAACTTTAGTTTTTCTGAACCTGTTCTGTAAGAATGAGAATGTTCTTTACAGATCCTATTGTGCTGACAGTTTTCAAACACATTTATGCATATATTGTACTGAGATGATCATACTGTTCTGTTTTTATTGCTGTTGTGTTTTTTTTTTTTTAACTTTTTATTTTGTACTGGGGTATAGCTGATTAACAATGTTGTAATTGACTTAGTCATACATGTATCTATTGTCCCCAAACTCCCCTCTCATTCACAACATTGAGCAAAGTTCCATGTGCTATACATTAGGTATTTGTTGGTCATCCATTTGAAGTAGAGTAGATTGTACATGTCCAACCCAAACTCCCTGTCCCTTCCCCCATCCTTCCATCTTTCCCCAGGAAACTGTAAGTTTGATCTCTAAGTCTGTGAGTTGGTTTCTGATTTGGAAGCTCATTTGTGTCATTTCTTTTCAGGTTCCACATATAAGGGACGTCATACAATACTTTACCTTCTCTCTCTAACTTACTCCACTCACTATGACAATCCCTATGTCCTTCCATGTTGCTGCAAATGGTATTATTTCATTATTTTTAATGGCTGAGTAATATTCCATTATCTTCTTTATTCATTCCTATGTTGATGGGTTTTTAGGTTGTTTCCATATTTTGGCCACTGTCAACAGTGTTGTAATGAACACTGGGGTGCATGTATCCTTTGAGATCATGTTTCTCTGAATATATGCCCAGGAGTAGGATTGCAGTGTCATAAGATAACTCTATTTTTACTTTTTTAAGGAATCTCTTTACTGTTCTCCATAGTGGCTGTACAAATTTACATTCCCAACAACAGTGTGGGAGGGTTCCTTTCTTTCCTCATCCTCTCAAGCATTTATTTTTTGTGGATTTTTAAAAAAATTTTTAATGACAACCATTCTGGCTGGTGTGAGGTAACATCTTATTATAGTTTTGATTTGCATTTCTCTAATAACTAGTGATGTTGATCATCCTTTCATGTGCCTGTTGACCATCTGTCTTCTTTGGAGATATGTCTATTTAGCTCTTCTGCTTATTTGTTGATTGAGTTGTTGTTTGATACTGTTAAGCATTATGAGCCATTTGTATGATCATACTGTTTTGTTTATTCAGTCTAGCCTGTTATTATGGTGACATATTGATTGATTCATCAAATACTGGACATTTTTTTTTTTCCTAGGATAAACCCTACTTGGTCATTGTCATATTATGATATAATAAGAAATACATATTTTGGTCTTTGCCCATGGTTTCTGGCACTTAGCTCCTAAATCTCTTGCCATTTCCTAAGTGATAAGAGCTGTAGGGACAACTTCTGTTATGATCTTCATGTGTTTGTTCCTGAAAGAAAATAAAACTGAAATGGATATGTTTTTATTCCTAATAAGCTCTTTTCAATCACATCTGAGTTTATGATAATGAAGTGATTTTTGGAAAGTCCTTAGGTAAGAACAGGATGAGCGCTGTTTGCCTAAACTAATCATGTGATTAGAGGGGTGGAATTTTAAACCAAATCTCCTGATCTCTGGAGAGAGGAAAGGAGCTGGAAGCTGAATTAACTCCTAATGGCCAATGATCTAATCAACATGCCTATGCAATGAAGCATCTGTAAAACTCCCTAAACTACAGGATTTGGGGAGTTTCTGGGTTGGTGAACACAGGAAGTGCAGGGAGACTGATGTGTGTGAAATAGGCATAGAGCCTCTATGCCTCTTCCTCCATACCCTGACCTATACACACCTTATTGCCAAATTCAGACTTAAATTGAAGAAAGTAGGAAAAACCACTAGAGCATTCAGGTATGACCTAAATCAAATCTCTTATGATTATACAGTGAAAGTGAGAAATAGATTTAAGGGACTAGATCTGATAGATAGAGTGCCTGATGAAGTACGGATGGAGGTTCGTGACATTGTACAGGAGACAGGGATCAAGAGTATCCCCATGGAAAAAAAATACAAAAAGGCAAAAGGGCTTTCTGGGGAGGCCTTACAAAATAGCTGTGAAAAGAAGAGAAGCGAAAAGCAAAGGAGAAAAGGAAAGATATAAGCATCTGAATGCAGAGTTCCAAAGAATAGCAAGAGATAAGAAAGCCTTCCTCAGTGATCAATGCAAAGAAATAGAGGAAAACAACAGAATGGGAAAGCCTAGAGATCTCTTCAAGAAAATTAGAGATACCAAGGGAACATTTTATGCAAAGATGGGCTCAATAAAGGATAGAAATGGCATGGACATAACAGAAGCAGAATACATTAAGAAGAGGTGGCAAGAATACACAAAAGAACTGTACAAAAAAGATCTTCACGACCCAGATAATCACGATGGTGTGCTCACTCACATCCTGGAATGTGAAGTCAAGTGGGTCTTAGAAAGCATCACTATGAACAAAGCTAGTGGAGGTGATGGAATTCCAGTGGAGTTATTTCAAATCCTGAAAGATGATGCTGTGGAAGTGCTGCACTCAATATGCCAGCAAATTTGGAAAACTCAGCAGTGGCCACAGGACTGGAAAAGGTCAGTTTTCATTCCAATCCCAAAGAAAGGCAATGCCAAAGAATGCTCAAACTACTGCACAATTGCATTCATCTCACACGCTAGTAAAGTAATGCTCAAAATTCTCCAAGCCAGTCTTCAGCAAAACGTGGACCATGAACTTCCAGATGTTCAAGCTGGTTTTAGAAAAGGCAGAGGAACCAGAGATCAAATTGCCAACACCCGCTGGATCATAGAAAAAGCAAGAGATTTCCAGAAAAAAACATCTATCTCTGCTTTATTGACTATGCCAAAGCCTTTGACTGTGTGGGTCACAATAAACTGGAAAATTCTGAAAGAGATGGGACCACCTGACTTGCCTCTTGAGAAATCTGTATGCAGGTCAGGAAGCAACAGTTAGAACTGGACATGGAATAACAGACTGGTTCCAAATAGGCAAAGGAGTACGTCAAGGCTGTATACTGCCACCCTGCTTATTTTACTTATATGCAGAGTACATCATGAGAAATGCTGGGCTTGAGGAAGCACAGGCTGGAATCAAGATTGCCGGGAGAAATATCAATAACCTCAGATATGCAGATGACACCACCCTTATGGTAGAAAGTGAAGAGGAACTAAAAAGCCTCTTGATGAAAGTGAAAGTGGAGAATGAAAAAGTTGGCTTAAAGCTCAATATTCAGAAAACTAAGATCATGGCATCTGGTCCCATTACTTCATGGGAAATAGATGGGGAAACAGTGGAAACAGTGTCAGACTTTATTTTTTTGGAGCTCCAAACTCACTGCAGATGGTGATTCAGCCATTAAATTAAAAGATGCTTACTCATTGGAAGGAAAGTTATGACCAATCCAGATAGCATATTCAAAAGCAGAGATATTACTTTGCCAATAAAAGTCTGTCTAATCAAGGCTATAGTTTTTCCAGTGGTCATGTATGGGTGTGAGAATTGGACTATGAAGAAGGCTGAGCACCGAAGAATTGATGCTTTTGAACTGTGGTGTTGGAGAAGACTCTTGAGAGTCCCTTGGACTGCAAGGAGATCCAACCAGTCCATTCTAAAGGAGATCAGCCCTGGGTGTTCTTTAGAAGGAATGATGCTAAAGCTGAAACTCCAATATGGGCCACCTCATTAGAAGAGTTGACTCATTGGAAAAGACTCTGATGCTGGGAGGGATTGGGGGCAGGAAGAGAAGGGGACGACAGAGGATGAGATGGCTGGATGGCATCACCGACTCTATGGACATGAGTTTGGGTGAACTCCGGGAGTTGGTGATGGACAGGGAGGCCTGGCATGCTGCAATTCATGGGGTTGCAAAGAGTCAGACAGGACTGAGTGGCTGAACTGAACTGAACTCCTTTGCTGGGCTTCCCTGGTGGCTCATCAGTAAAGAAACTGCTTGCAATGCAGGGATTTGGTTTCAATTCCTGGATTCAATGTCCTGGGAAATCCCATGAACAGAGGAACCTGGTGGGCTACAGTCCATGGGGTCACAAGTTTCAGATATGACTTAGCAAATAAACCACCACCACTACCACTCCTGTGTTGTGTCCTTTTAAAATAAAGTGACAAACTATTAAAAAAAAAAAAAACATTTTTCTCAGTTCTGTGACCCACTCTAGCAAATTACTGAACATTAGGGAGAAGTCACAGGAATCTCCAATTCACAGCAAGTTGATCAGGAGCATAGGTGACTTGTGATTCGTAGCTGAAGTAAGGGGTGGGGGGGCAGTCTTGGGGACTGAGCCCTTAATTTGATTATTGGGGAACAAGGTTAGCTACCCCCAAATGTGCCATAATGGCATACTGATTATTTTGAATTAAAGTTACTTAAAATGCATGAGGGACACTCTGACACTCCTCTCTGTCTCTTGATAGCAGGAAATAAACCTTTAATGTGAAATGTGCACTCCTGTACCTGGAGGAGTAAAGATACCCTTACTGCCAAACATAGGGAATTCAGGGAAACCTGTTATTTCTTTAATGTACTGCCCCAAGCCCAAACTCTATTAAGATGTTTCACCAAATTGAGCAACCAAGACCTAAATTTCTTTGTCCTGTCAATTTCTTACACATTTATTATTTGTCTAAAAATTGTAAAAGCTTCCTGCCTTGGCCACTTCTTAGGTCCCATTTCTAAGAGACCTCTGAAATATGAATTAAAATTGGTTTCTTTTTCTCCTGTTAATCTGTCTTGTGTTGATGTTATTCTTTGTCTAGTCTAAGAACTCAAGATGGATAGAGGGGGAAATTTTCCCCTCCTGACACCTGTGAGATCTGATGCTATCTCCAGGTAGACAGTGTTAGAATATAGTTTAATTGTAGGATACCCAGTTGATGTCAGAGAATTGCCTGGAGTATCAGAAGACCCATTCATTTTGTCAGAAGTGAGGTGGTAAGAGTAGCAGTAGCAGTGTAAAGAGAAACAGAAACTTTCTTTTCCCCTTTCCCTCATAGCATGTTTTTCATTTATTGATAAGTTCAATTTGCTACAACTATGTTGATTTTTTTTTTTTTTTTTTTTTTTTTTTGCATTTATAATCCTGAGACCAGAAACATAGTTTTCTTTCCCTGTAATAACTTTTTCTGATTTGAGTTTGGGGGTTATGCTAGCTTCATAAAATATGTTGGAAAGTATTATTTTTATTTTTCTTTTCTGAATGAATGATTGTAGGATTAGTATTATTTCTTTCTTAACTGTTGGGCAGAAATGTACTGTGATGCATCTTTTCTTGGAGCTTCCTAGTTGGGGAATTTTAAACTATGATTTTAACATCTTTAGTATAGACTCAGTTATTTTATATCTTTAATATATATTCCAGTTATTTCCCTTTAGTATATATTTCCCTTTAGTATATATATATATATATATTTATTTAGTATATATATATATTTCCCTTTAGTATATATTCCAGTTATTTCCCTCTTCATAAGTGAGCTTTAGTACTTAATATTTATAGAGTCTGTTGCAATCTCTCATCATCTGTTTCTAACACTGTTATTTTCTATCATTATTTTTTTACTGATAAATCTTATCATTTCATCAATTTTTTGATCAATTTCAAGACCCAGAATTATGATTTATTAATTTTTCTTTTGCTTTTCTCCTCTCAATTTCATTACTTTCTATCTTATCTTTATTATTCCTTCACTGTGCCTGCTCTGGAAATATCCTTCTATACCACTAGTAATATTCCTTGCTCTAAAACCCACTTTGTATGATGTTAAAATAGCCACATCAGCTATTTTGGCTACTGTTTTCAAGACTTGACATTCTTGATCCTCTTATTCTCAGATGGTCTGTGACTTTACAATAAACAATTATAATTAGAATTAATTTACAACCAGATATTATATACATTTTCTTCAGTATATTTTATTTTTATGTCATCGTTTATAGTTGAGTCTTTCCCACTAATTGCTTTTTGTTTTCTTTTGGCTGTGCCACATGGCCTAGGAGATCGTAGTTCCCTGACAAGGGATTGAACCTGTGCTCCCTGTATTGGAAGCATGAAGTCTTAAGCACTGGAGCACCAGGGAAGCCCCTCCTACTGACTGTTAGCATCATTTCTGTTACAATTTTCCACAGATGTGTGTGTGGACATTTAAAAAATCTATTTGTCAATTAGCCTGTATTATTTCAAACTATCTACATTTTTATTGCATTATAGTGAATTCTGATATCAGAAGGAAATAATTGACATTTTCATAATACTGAATTTTCCCACCCACAAAGATAATGTAGTTTTCCATTTATATATCTAACTGTTATTTGATATTATTGAATATTTTAATTTTGGATATAAAGTCTAATTTTAGATAGGTTTATTCTTATGTGTGGAGAAGGCAATGGCACCCCACTCCAGTACTCTTGCCTGGAAAATCCCATGGATGGAGGAGCCTGGTAGGCTGCAGTCCATGGGGTCGCTAAGAGTCAGACACAACTGAGCGACTGATCTGATCTGATCACTTTCCTGAGTTCTTGAGTTATTCTTGCAAATTATCAAACCTGAAGGGGTCGTGGAAATTCCTAAATCTGTACATGGTTTGTCAGAAATGTGGGTAGCTTTGGGACCCTCAAACTTGTGGCTGGCATATGAACTGTGGACAGTCTGTTTGGGACTGCATCCTCAATTTTGAAAAAGTCTGTACTAAATCCAGATGGTTGGTATCAGAATTACATCGCAGTATTGTGATCTGTTAGGCATTTTAATACACATTAAATTTTTCTGACGAGACATGTTTCTTAGTCTATATTCTATTCCTTATGTATGTGAAAGTCTTGTATTTTTCACTAATTATTACTTATGAGGATTAAATGGAAAAAATACATGTACTTAAGTCAGGTGCAATGTTTGGCATCAAAAATAGATTAGATAAATGGAGAATATCTTTTTAAGTGATTAGCAAAAGTTAGGGCTTTCAAGATATCAATCCCCACCTCCTTTGGAAACATGGAAGATTGACAGTATTGACAACCACATGGCAGATTATTTCACTCACCAATTTGCAAAAGGTTGAGCTGATCTGAATTTAGAGCTTTGAATTCATTGGAGTCTTATACTCTAATGACTTGCATGCATTATAAATTTAAATGAGAAATTATTTAAGTGAATAAAATGATGTATTTTTTAGTTTGGTAAAGCTGATTAAATTGAAATACATATTATTCTCAATAAAACTTTGAGTGCAGGAAAAGAATGAGGAAAACAGAAATCACCATTAACTAACACAGCAGTGATTGCCATGAGGTAGATCTGATGGTTGCTAAAATTAACATCCAGAAAATTTAAGCAAATTCAGAATGCTTCCATTTTCATAAAGATTTTTCCCATTAGATTTATTACTAGATGCAAAGTGGGATTGGACATTAGATCTGGAATAGAGGCTGGTATAAAAATCGATGAAGTTTCAAAATATTCTGCTACTTACTTTATATACTATGCCAAAATTAATCTCTTAGTTTTCATCATCATTCTATGATTATTGAAGATGTTTACATGAGAGGAAGATGGATGGGTGGTATTTAAGAACTTAATATTATGCTTGCAACATAACGTAACAGTAAAAGTATCTTAACTATAAACATTTTTTTAAAGCATAACTTATTACTGGTTGCCAGGGTCTTGTTACTGGGGGAAGAGAATTGACTCCAAAGGGCACAAGGGCAATTTTGGGAGTGATGAGACTGTTAGACATATGTACATCAATTGTGCTTTGGTTACAGGACTATATTTAAAGTCCATCACACTATATGTCTATTTAGGTTGAATTTTGGTATATAAATTATACCAATAAAAATTATAATAGTTTTCCAGTATATGATGGACTAAAAGGTTAATATGAGATTTTTTTAAAGCTACTGTAATAAATTTGTATTTTGCAATAGCTTATTCTATTTCTATAGTGTTTAACTTGTTGAAATGCTATTTTAATTCTGTTCACTATAGCAATTCTTCTATAAATAACTATACACTGAGTTAATATATTACAAGCTAATTAAATATGGATTCAAAGAAAATGTCAGCCAAAACCTATTTTTTCACATTCTGTGCCAGGAGAGTGTGTCAAACTCACAAATTAGTTTTATTTAATTCTAATATAGTAATAACAAAAATAGCTTTCATTCATAGCATTCTCAGATTGAATCAAGCATTACACAGTTGATATGGAATATTTTAGTTAAAATGTCAGAACAATTAACAGGGATAGATATTATCATTGCTTCTGATTTAGAGATTACCAAACTAAAGTTTTTAGAATTGAGGAAATTAATGAATCAGAGATCAAATTGCCAACATTCACTGGATCATAGAGAAAGCTAGGGAATTCCAGAAAAACATCTACTTCTGTTTCATTGACTATGCTAAAGCCTTTGACTCTGTAGATCATAATAAACTGTGGAAAGCTCTTAAAGATACAAGAATGCCATGCCTCCTGAGAAACCTGTATGTGGGTCAAGAAGCAACAGTTAGAACCATGTATGGAACAACTGATTGGTTCAAGATTGAGAAAGGAGTATCAGAGGGCTGTCTACTGTCACCCTGTTTATTTAACCTATATGCTAAACACATCATGAGAAATCCCAGGCTGGATAAGTTACAAGCTGGAATCAAGATAGGCAGGAGAAATACCAACAACCTCAGATATGCAGATGATACCACTCTAATGGCAGAAAGTGAAGAGGAACTAAAGAGCCTCTTGATGAGGGTGAAGGGAGAGAGTGAAAGAGACAGCTTAAAACTCAATATTAAAAATAATAATAATAAAACCTAAGATCGTGGCATCCAGCCCCATTACTTCATGGCAAATAGAAGGGGAAAAATGTGGAAGTAGTGACAGATTTCCTCTTCCCGAGTTCTAAAATCACTGCAGATGATGACTGCAGCCATGAAATCAGATGTTTGCTTCTCAGCAGGAAAGCAATGACAAATCTATACAATGTGTTGAAAAGCCAAGACATTACTCCATGGACAAAGGTCAGTATAGTCAACGCTATGGTCTTCTGAGTGATCACGTTCAGTTCTGAGAGCTGAACTCCAAATAGGGCAGAATGCCAAAGAATTGATGCCTTCGAACTGTGGTGCTGGAAAAGACTCCTGAGAGTTCCTTGGACAGCGAGGAGATCAAACCAGTCAATTTTAAGGGAAATCAACCCTGAATACTCCTTTGAAAGACTGATGTTGAAGCTGAAATTTCAGCATTTTGTTCATCTGAGGTGAACAACTGATTCATTGGAAAAGTCCCTGATGCTGCAGAAGATTGAGGGCAGAAGGAGAAGAGGGCATCAGAGGATGAGATTGTTGGATGGCATCACGGATGCAAAAGACATGACCTTGGGCAAACTTCGGGAGATGGTAAGGAATAGAGAGGCCTGGTATGCTACAGTTCATGGGGTCACAAAGAGCTGGACACAACTGGAAGACTGAACAGCGACAATAAAATTAATGAATGCACCCAACTAGTGTGTGCTAGAGCCGAGATCCAATCCAGAGTTAAGACTTCACTCCTAGGCAATATAATGGTCAAAATATGGGATTCCTTTTCTACTCTAGTTTAAAATATGTGACAATTTTTGGTTCTGTTTCTATCAGGTTACTAACATTCTAGTCTTATCCCTACACAGTACAATATTTCAAAGTATTTTCTAAAAGAATAGGATTCAAAATCTTTCTTTATTTTCTGTAAGTATTATTAAATCTAAAAATTACAACTGCAGAGAGAAGCAATCAATTAAAGTTTATTTTACCTTGTTTTCTAGCGAACTAATCTCTAATCACAAAACTGTAACTAGCTTATGCAACCTATTATCATCTGATTAGAAAACAATATTTGGGGTTAACGTAGACCTCAGAATGTAAGCAGCAATGCAGCATGTTCAAATAGCCACAAGATTGGAGCTTCTCCTTTTTTTTTTTTTTAATAATCCTGGCTTCAATAATGTTTGACCTCATAACAACATTTATATCTCAGTCTTTATGCAAAGAAATATATTTAATGAATACTGGGGAAAGGGATGGGGCTTTCCCGATGGCTCAGTGGGTAAAGAATCCACCTGCAATACAAGAAGCCACCAGAGACATGAGTTTGATCCCTGGGTGGGGAAGATCCCCTGGAGAAAGAAATGGCAACCCACTCCAGTATTCTTGCTGGGATAATCCCATGGACAGAGGAGCCTGGATGTCTACAGCTCATGGGGTTGCAAAGAGTCAGACATGACTGAGCACACATGACAGGGGAAATGGATAAATTTATGTAGAAAACATTTGTGATTAAAAATCACAGTTTGAGGGTTTCAAAACCGAGACTTAAAATAATTAACCAAACTTATCATATTAACAAACCCAAGTGTATTCAATGCCTTGTTATACCTTTCCCATTTAGCAAAACTTTACTCCATGTGTGCTAAGTCGCTTCAGTCATGCCCAACTCTTTGCAACCCTATGGACCATCGTCCACCAGGTTCTTCCATCCATGGGATTCTCCAGGCAAGAATACTGGGGTGAGTTTTGCTGTGCCTTCCTCCAGGGGATCTTCCTGACCCAGGGATTGAACCCACAGCTCTTATGTATCCTGTATTGGCAGGCGGGTTCTTGACCACTAGTGCCAACTGGGAAGCCATTTATGCATTTTTAGTGCTGTTTAACATTTATTCAATGCTAGAAATTCTTAAGACTAGTGTAAAGCCCAGACTGTTTCTGAATATATTAATAATGGACTATTAATGCAAACACAGATTTATTTAGTACTTAAATAAAATCCATAGACAATATTAGATTAAATAAACCTTCAAGTACTGGTATTCTTCATTTAGAGAGTATGAGGTAAATTAGAACAGTTAGACCCCTTTCTAAATATTATTCAAGTCATGTTTTTACCCAGGGATTATTTTTACTGCTATGTACATGAGTAATGTATAATAATGAACTTGTTATAGATTCTTATCATTTTGATATGCTGTTCTAATCTGTATATATATATATATATATGTATATATGAAAATAGTGTATCTTATTACTATGTAAAAAGTGTAGCATGTTAGTTAAAACCTCAGGTTCTAGCCACTTTTATCCTCAATGAAAACTTCATCTAGTTTCAGCTGAGATTCCATGGTTCAAGATTTATAATCACTTGCAAAAACTCTGAACCTATTATCCCTTTGCCTGCCACAGTCATCTAACAAAAGTTCAACTCAATTTATACCCACTTATCTGCCTATTTCATGCCTATACTTAAAGCAGCTGATTGAGGCTAGAGTGAATTTCTTAACTGATGAACTTGTCTCATGCTTCATGGTGAAAAAGCACAATCAAATATCCCTGTTGGGATGAAAAGCTAACCTATCCACAATGCACTAAATCCAATAGCCTTATATTTTCTCTAGAATGGTAGTTAAATAAGCATCTCTGCCCTTTGGTGTTTCCAATCCCTTATTTCACCTTGTTCATTTAGCAAAACTTTCCTACATCCCTTTTGTTAATTCCAATAGTCACTTCTCTCAAGAACATCTAATTTCTTCATTCACACTTTTTTGATCCTTTTGTAGATGTTTTCCAGAACTTTACTTCCAATACTTCTGTGTCAATGTATAGTAATGCTTCCTGGAAAAAATATGTTCATTGGCTTCCTTTTTGAAAAATCTAGGTTGACAATATTTTCCTTTCATTGATGTGCTAATCTATTTACATTTAATGTAATTTCTAAATGGATGACCTTAATTTTTTTTCTATTTGTTTCATCTATTCTACGACCTTTTATTCTTTCTTTTTTGATTTATTTTGATTTGTTTAATGATTTTTTACTTCAATTTCTCCTTTATTATAATTTTATTTATATGATTTTTATTCTACCTCTACCTCATAGACTTACTACAATTTATCACAATAAACTGTGGAAAATTCTGAAAGAGATGGGAATACCAGACCACCTGATCTGCCTCTTGAAAAATTTGTATGCAGGTCAGGAAGCAACAGTTAGAACTGGACATGGAACAACAGACTGGTTCCAAATAGGAAAAGGAATACGTCAAGGCTGTATATTGTCACCTGCTTATTTAACTTATATGTAGAGAACATCATGAGAAACGCTGGGCTGGAAGAAGCACAAGCTGGAATCAAGATTGCCAGGAGAAATATCAATAACCTCAGATATGCAAATGACACCATGCTTATGGCAGAAAGCAAAGAGGAACTAAAAAGCCTCTTGATGAAAGTGAAAGTGGAGAGTGAAAAGTTGGCTTAAAGCTCAACATTCAGAAAACGAAGATCATGGCATCCAGTCCCCCCACTTCATGGGAAATAGATGGGGAAACAGTGGAAACAGTGTCAGACTTTATTTTTGGGGGCTCCAAAATCACTGCAGATGGTGACTGCAGCCATGAAATTAAAAGACGCTTACTCCTTGGAAGGAAAGTTATGACCAACCTAGACAGCATGTTGAAAAGCAGAGACATTACTTTGCCAACAAAGGTCTGTCTAGTCAAGGCTATGGTTTTTCCAGTGGTCATGTATGGATGTGAGAGTTGGACTGTGAAGAAGGCTGAGCACCGAAGAATTGATGCTTTTGAACTGTGGTGTTGGAGAAGACTCTTGAGAGTCCCTTGGACTGCAAGGAGATCCAACCAGTCCATTCTGAAGGAGATCAGCCCTGGGATTTCTTTGGAAGAAACGATGCTAAAGCTGAAACTCCAGTACTTTGGCCACCTCATGTGAAGAGTTGACTCATTGGAAAAGACTCTGATGCTGGGAGGGATTGAGGGCAGGAGGAGAAGGGGACGATAGAGGATGAGATGGCTGGATGGCATCACTGACTCGATGGATGTGAGTCTGAGTGAACTCTGAAAGTTGGTGATGGACAGGGAGGCCTGGCATGCTGCGATTCATGGGGTAGCAAAGAGTCAGATGCGACTGAGCAACTGAACTGAACTGAACTGATCTCAATTTGACCATTTACTAACCAATGCTAGAAACTATTACTTAATCCATTTTAATTCCCCTACTCTTTGCACTACAAATGTCATAAATTATATTGGTATATATTGATAACCTCAAAGAACATTATTGACATTTAAATTGTTCAAGTCTATGTTCACTTATTACTCTAATTTTAACTCTATAATGACCTTTATTTCAAAATTGAAAAAAAATGAAAAATAGGTAGCAAGGTAACACAACTATTTTGAATCTTAGAATTCAAATCCAATTTTCTAATAAATTCCTGTTTTAAAATGTTCTTAGTATTTGTTTATCAGGCATGGTGAGATACACAGACACAGAAATCACTGTTATGAAGGAAGAAATTTATATTCACAGTTTCTTGGAGGCAGGAAGCATGGTGCATCTTACATGGCCACATGAGGAAATACCACGGTTTATCACAATGCAGAGGAAGTAAGGGGAAAATGTAGACCATAGCCTTTATGGTGCTTTCTTTGAAAGGAACAGATGAGGTAATTAGCAGGCTAAGCAGGTTTGGATTGGTTGCTTTAACTAATTTCATCAGACTCTGAAATGTAGGACCTGCCCTGAGTTGTCTGCTATTTGTGCCTGGGTGATTAGGGTACATAATCTTTCTCCAGTGCTGTTTTATTATTCTTTATACAGAAACATAAGGTCAGAGGGGTGGGGATGGGAAATCAGACAAAGGTCTTAAACTCTTTCCCTAAGGTCACTAGAGCCATTTTTAATAAACTCAGCTTATTCTCTACCCCAATTCTATGTGGTTAAGTTTTCTTGACCTTCAGAGAGACCCAAGAAAGCCTCCCATTGCTCCCTTGGTTGAGAAGCTAGATCAGTGCTTCTGCATTCTTTGTAGAACCCATTCTTCCTCAGTCATTGCCAAATGTTTCATTGTTCTGTATTACCCAGGTTATTGGAAGAATGATACTCTTAAGTGTGGGGTAAGTTGTCTCCAGAACACAGAGGTCTGCTAAGATTAGATTGTGTTTCCTTCTTCATAGCAGTGGTTGCAATAAGCAGTAATTGTCTCTTACTTTAGATGGGATTTACTGGCACATTCGTGATACCTGATCCTCTGAAAACATTACTGAAGAGCAGTCTTTGATTCTTATAGGATTTATCACCTACCCTCTAGTGTGTATCTTGCTTACCATGATCTCTAGTGTACTAGGCACTCTTGATTGCCTTTCTAGGTCATGATGCTATCATTAATATATGGAATCAATGTGCTGTTCTGTAGTATGACTAAATATTTCAGATCTCTGTGCATTATTTTGGTAGAGGATGCAAGATACTGGGCAGCAAGAGAAGGCTGATATTCTGCAGGCTTTGTTAGTTAATTCTAACAATGAAATGCTATCTGACAAGGTGGAAAATAAAGCTTCTAATTACTTGTGATAGTACATAGTCATTCTCCAAGACACATTCAGTTTCTGCAGGGACAAGACTAGTAAATTTAATGGATATATAAAGACTGATCAGGACTATCTCCCTGAATCCTTTAGATCATTAAGGGTGGCTTAATCTCTATAGGTCCCCTGAAATTTTATATATATATATATATAGCATTTACTATCCTGGTCAGGAGTGGAGGGTTGCTAGTTTCAGATGCTAAAACATGATGAGGTAGACAGCACTGTAGGCCAAGGACTCTATGGAGGGATTACTCCAGCAGCCAATTATATGACTCTGATGACCAGGTAGTTCTATGCAGTCACTTGATTCACTGTCAAGAATTTTAAACATAAATTCATTCATACCATTGTCTCCATCTGCTGCAACTATAAACTAAAGGACTATGATGATGCAGGTATCCATGTATCAATGCCAACTCAGACTGGGTGTTCAAAATTCCTCCTTCCTATGCAAATAGAAAAATTTTATTTCATTTCTCTATTTTTTCCATTAGTGTAAAGATCTTTCACATCCTTCCCATCCCATTGGAAGTAGACACCATTTAGTTTTTTAACATTAGTTTAGTTAAAACTAGCCAAGCAAAATATCTTTCCATACCAAAGATTACCAGCTGGTAATTACTTGACTTGTGATAATACATAGTCATTCTCCAAGACACATTCAGTTACCAAATTTTCTAAGCCTTTCTTTTGCTCCTAATTTTTCCATCCACTTTTTTTGCTGATAAAACTTGCACATCTGATCTATGCTCTTTCAGATGCATATTATCTGAATCATTTTGCCCCAGTTTATATAAGTGCAGTTTACAGTAATGGTATAACTGAAGCTTACCTATTTCATTTGATGTGCTTAGTTGCTCAGTCATGTCTGACTCTTTGTGATCCCATGAACTGTAGCCCACCTGGCTCATCTGTCCATGGGGATTCTCCAGGCAAAAATACTGGAGTGGGTTGCTATGTCCTCCTCTAGGGATCTTCACAACCCAGGATTGAACCCAGGTCTCCTGCATTGCAGGTAGATTCTTTATTGTCTAAGCCACCAAGGAAGCCCTTTCATTTGATGGATATTTTTTAAAGTGCATAGTTAAATCAATTAATTTAAGTAGTTTCCTAGTTCTCCTTGCCTCCTTTTCAATGTTCCTTTTCCAGCTCCTGATCTAGTTTTCTAAGGAGAAAGATAAGAATGATCTCTACAGCTCATTAAATCATTCATTTTCCCAAGTGACTATTAATTATCTATATGGTTTTTTGAGCTATTTAAGCTTTGGGAAATATTAAGTATAGTGATAGATATCTTTAAATATATGACAAGTGTTGACAATATATCACATTTGATTGATTTCAGTACATATAATTTTTACAGTACATACAATTCAGTACATACATTTTTTACCCACAGAAACTGGAATTAATTTTACATGGTATGACATCTTAAAATTGCTACCAACCAATTCATATTTGTCATTTATTTAGTGAAAAATATATTAACACCCTCTAGAGTTTGAGTCAATGAAATGCAGAATAAGATTCTTATAACAGTTAAGTTTTTGTTGTTGTTAATATTGTTAAGGCAAATTCAAATAACTTAAATCAAGAACTTTCTGACATTCAGAAGTGATAGCTTAGATGTAGGATCATTAGACACAACTTTCTCTGGTCGTTCAAATGGTATAAAAAGGGCTGTTTCTCCCCATCTTTCACCTCTGCTTCCCTAACACAGCTTTACTCTTCAGAATACATGTGGCATCTCCTTGTTCCCCAGCCACGTTTGCACAACAATACCCAGTCCACATGGTGATTTCAAGATGTTCCCTCATTGCATAAAAAATTGCAGCAGTCCTCAAATTGTCACAGCACAATGCTGAGAGTAAGAGACACAGACGATTTTTCATAGAAATCGGAATAATGTCACCTTGCTTATCTTTTCACTTGAATAGCTTGCTTTCTCTTCCTGGATTAATTCATTATGGCTAGGGAAATGGAATGCATTGAATCGATTAAGGCAAGCAGGGGCTACTAGAACTAATGCTAAGGTAAATCCCACACAACACAATTTGATAAATTTATTAATTCATTGATTTTATCCCCATAATTCTTTTGAAAAATTCTAATGAAAGTTACCAAGTACTGCTATATAGCCAAATGATAGTTAATGTATAGTCCTCATATTATTTGATTATTTGGCATAATTCCTCAGAGCTTATTACTCTGTCTAAAACACTTGATGAATTTTCAAGACAATGCTCTCTGGGTTTTCTTTCTATCATACCAGATCCTTCTACTCATGTTCAAAGAATGTTTTGTTTTCACAAAAATAAGTCCAAATCACTCATTTTTACACATTTTTCTGTTTAGAAAGCCTTAATGCTAGGTCTGTTATCCTCTCTGCCCCCCATTTATGCTTATTCTATGTGTGGCTTCATCTACTACCATGGCTTTAAATACACTCTCAGCACTAATGAATCCCAAATGTATGCAACCATCCCTGACCTCACTCTTGAATTTCAGATTGATATATTCAGTAGCTTATGTGACATTTCACTTGGAAAATAAAAATTTCAAGCTCAATGTTACAAAAATTTAATTTTTTCACCAACTAATATCTGCCTTTAACTCCAGTTATTACCTCTATCAGAAAGTGACATGAACATTCACTCATTTGCTCGAGCAGAATCCCACATCTGACTAATCTTCAGATCCTGTTGACTCTACAATCAAAATATATTCCAAATCCAACTGCAAGTCACTGCTTGCCTAGAATCCACCTTAGTGAAAGTCATCATCTCTACTGGGATAATGTCAATTGGTCACTCCCTAAACAACTTCTAGAATGTGTTCTAAAGAAGAAACCAGAGTAGCCATTTTCAAGCCAAATCGTGACATTTTTCTGTTCAAAATCATCCAGTAGCTTTCTAATCACATTTAGAACAAATCTTAAGTAATCATTATAGTTTACAAGGAATTACGTGATCCGTATGCCTTGCTGAAGGCAACAGGAAAAGAAGGCAGCTGAAGATGAGATGGTTAGAAATCATCACCAATTCAATGGACATGAGTTTAAGCAAACTCTGGAAGACAGTAGAGGACAGAGAACCCTGGCGGGTTACAGTTCGTGGTGTCACAAAGAGTCAGACACAACTGAGTGACTGAACAACAACAACAAATGCTTTCCTGGTATTATGTCAGTTTTCATTCCAGTCCCAAAGAAAGGCAATGCCAAAGAATGCTCAAACTACCACACAACTGCACTTATCTCACACACTAGTAAAGTAATGCTCAAAATTCTCCAAGCCAGGTTTCAGCAATATGTGAACCGTGAACTTCCTGATGTTCAAGCTGGTTTTAGAAAAGGCAGAGGAACCAGAGATCAAATTGCCAACATCCACTGGATCATGGAAAAAGCAAGAGAGTTCTAGAAAAACATCTATTTCTGCTATATTGACTATGCCAAAGCCTTTGACTGTGTGGATCACAATAAACTGTGGGAAATTCTGAAAGAGATGGGAGTACCAGACTACCTGATTTACCTCTTGAGAAATTTGTATGCAGGTCAGGAAGCAACAGTTACAACTGGACATGGAACAACAGACTGGTTCCAAATAGGAAAAGGAGTACCACAAGGCTGTATATTGTCACCCTGTTTATTTAACTTATATGCAGAGTACATCATGAGAAACGCTGGACTGGAAGAAACACAAGCTGGAATCAAGATTGCCAGGAGAAATATCAATAACCTCAGATATGCAAATGACACCACCCTTATGGCAGAAAGTGAAGAGGAACTCAAAAGCCTCTTGATGAAAGTGAAAGTGGAGAGTGAAAAGTTGGCTTAAAGCGCAACATTCAGAAAACGAAGATCATAGCATCTAGTCCCATCACTTCATGGACAATACATGGGAAACAGTAGAAACTGTCAGACTTTGTTTTTTGGGGCTCCAAAATCACTGCAGATGGTGACTGCAGCCATGAAATTAAAAGACGCTTACTCCTTGGAAGGAAAGTTATGACCAACCTAGATAGCATATTCAAAAGCAGAGACATTACTTTGCCAACAAAGGTTTGTCTAGTCAAGGCTATGGTTTTTCCTGTGGTCATGTATGGATGTGAGAGTTGGACTGTGAAGAAGGCTGAGCGCCGACGAATTGACGCTTTTGAACTGTGGTGTTGGAGAAGACTCTTGAGAGTCCCTTGGACTGCAAGGAGATCCAACCAGTCCATTCTGAAGGAGATCAGCCCTGGGATTTCTTTGGAAAGAATGATGCTAAAGCTGAAACTCCAGTACTTTGGCTACCTCATGCGAAGAGTTGACTCATTGGAAAAGACTCTGATGCTGGGAGGGATTGAGGGCAGGAGGAGAAGGGGACGACAGAGGATGGGATGGCTGGATGACATCACTGACTCGATGGAAGTGAATCTGAGTGAACTCCGGGAGTTGGTTATGGACAGGGAGACCTGGCGTGCTGTGATTCATGGGGTCGCAAAGAGTCGGACATGACTGAGCAACTGAACTGAACTGAAATGATGCTTTATTTCCTGTGCTCTAATCATACAGATTACCTCGCTGTTTCTTGAAAATTCCCTGATTACTCCTTGAGGCTTTGCAGTTGCTGTTTCCTTGGTTTGGCCAATATGTGCATCCCCCAACACTTCTATGATTTATGCCTTCACAACATTCAATTTCTGCACCTCTTGAGAAAGGCTTTCCCTCATAGTTCTTTTTTTTTTTTTAACTTTACAATATTGTATTGGTTTTGCCATATATCAAAATGAATCTGCCACAGGTATACATGTGTTCCCATCCTGAACCCTCCTACCTCCTCCCTCCCCATACCATCCCTCTGGGTCATCCCAGTGCACCAGCCCCAAGCATCCAGTATTGTGCATCGAACCTGGACTGGTGACTCGTTTCATATATGATATTATACATATTTCAATGCCATTCTCCCAAATCATCCCTCCCTCTCCCTCTCCCACAGAGTCCAAAAGACTGTTCTATACATCAGTGTCCCTTTTGCTGTCTCGTACACAGGGTTATTGTTACCATCTTTCTAAATTCCATATATATGCGTTAGTATACTGTATTGGTGTTTTTCTTTCTGGCTTGCTTCACTCTGTATAATAGGCTCCAGTTTCATCCACCTCATTAGAACTGATTCAAATGTATTCTTTTTAATGGCTGAGTAATACTCCATTGTGTATATATACCACAGCTTTCTTATCCATTCATCTGCTGATGGACATCTAGGTTGCTTCCATGTCCTGGCTATTATAAACAGTGCTGCGATGAACACTGTGGTACACGTGTCTCTTTCCCTTCTGGTTTCCTCGGTGTGTATGCCCAGCAGTGGGATTGCTGGATCATAAGGCAGTTCTATTTCCAGTTTTTTAAGGAATCTCCACACTGTTCTCCATAGTGGCTGTACTAGTTTGCATTCCCACCAACAGTGTAATAGGGTTCCCTTTTCTCCACACCCTCTCAAGCATTTATTGCTTGTAGACTTTTGGATAGCAGCCATTCTGACTGGCGTGAAATGGTACCTCATAGTGGTTTTGATTTGCATTTCTCTGATAATGAGTGATGTTGAGCATCTTTTCATGTGTTTGTTAGCCATCTGTATGTCTTCTTTGGAGAACTGTCTATTTAGTTCTTTGGCCCATTTTTTCACTGGGTCATTTATTTTTCTGGAGTTGAGCTGTAGGAGTTGCTTGTATATTTTTGAGATTAGTTTGTCAGTTGCTTCATTTGCTATTATTTTCTCCCATTCTGAAGGCTGTCTTTTCACGTTGCTTATAGTTTCCTTTGTTGTGCAGGAGCTTTTAAGGTTAATTAGGTCCCATTTGTTTGTTTTTGCTTTTATTTCCAATATTCTGGGAGGTGGGTCATAGAGGATCCTGCTGTGATGTATGTCGGAGAGTGTTTTGCCTATGTTGTCCTCTAGGAGTTTTATAGTTTCTGGTCTTACGTTGAGATCTTTAATCCATTTTGAGTTTATTTTTGTGTATGGTGTTAGAAAGGATAAATAAAATTGACAAACCATTAGCCAGACTCATCAAGAAATAAAGGGAGAAAAATCAAATCAATAAAATTAGAAATGAAAATGGAGAGATCACAACAGACAACACAGAAATACAAAGGATCTTAGACTACTATCAGCAATTATATGCCAATAAAATGGACAACATGGAAGAAATGGACAAATCTTAGAAAAGTACAACTTTCCAAAACTCGACCAGGAAGAAATAGAAAATCTTAACAGACCCATCACAAGCACAGAAATTGAAACTGTAATCAGAAATCTTCCAGCAAACAAAAGCCCAGGTCCAGATGGCTTCACAGCTGAATTCTACCAAAAATTTAGAGAAGAGATAGCACCTATCCTACTCAAACTCTTCCAGAAAATTGCAGAGGAAGGTAAACTTCCAAACTCATTCTATGAGGCCACCATCACCCTAATACCAAAACCTGACAAAGATCCCACACACACAAAAAAAACTACAGGCCAATATCACTGATGAACATAGATGCAAAAATCCTTAACAAAATTCTAACAATCAGAATCCAACAACACATTAAAAAGATCATACACCATGACCAAGTGGGCTTTATCCCAGTGATGCAAGGATTCTTCAATATCCACAAATCAATCAATGTAATAAACCACATTAACAAACTGAAAAATAAAAACCATATGATTATCTCAATAGATGCAGAGAAAGCCTTTGACAAATCTCAACATCCACTTATGGTAAAAACTCTCCAGAAAGTAGGAGTAGAAGGAACATACCTCAACATAATAAAAGCTATATATGACAAACCCACAGCAAACATTATCCTCAATGATGAAAAATTGAAAGCATTTCCTCTAAAGTCAGGAACAAGACAAGGGTGCCCACTTTCACCATTACTATTCAACATAGTTTTGGAAGTTTTGGCCACAGCAATCAGAGCAGAAAAAGAAATAAAAGGAATCCAAATTGGAAAAGAAGAAGTAAAACTCTCACTGTTTGCAGATGACATGATCCTCTACATAGAAAACCCTAAGGACTCCACCAGAAAATTACTAGAATTAATCAATGAATATAGTAAAGTTGCAGGATACAAAATCAACACACCGAAATCCCTTGCATTCCTATACACTAATAATGAGAAAATAGAAAGAGAAATTAAGGAAACAATTCCATTCACCACTGCAATGAAAAGAATAAAATACTTAGGAATATATCTACCTAAAGAAACTAAAGACCTATATATAGAAAACTATAAAACACTGGTGAAAGAAATCAAAGAGGACACTAATAGATGGAGAAATATACCATGTTCATGGATTGGAAGAATCAATATAGTGAAAATGAGTATACTACCCAAAGCAATTTATAGATTCAATGCAATCCCCATCAAGCTACCAACGATATTCTTCATAGAGCTAGAACAAATAATTTCACAATTTGTATGGAAATACAAAAAGCCTCGAATAGCCAAAGCAATCTTGAGAAAGAAAAATGCAACTGGAGGAATCAACCTGCCTGACTTCAGGCTCTACTACAAAGCCAGAGTCATCAAGACAGTATGGTACTGGCACAAAGACAGAAATATAGATCAATGGAATAAAATACAAAGCCCAGAGATAAGTCCACGCACATATGGACAGCTTATCTTTGACAAAGAAGGCAATAATATACAATGGATTAAAGACAATCTCTTTAACAAGTGGTGCTGGGAAAACTGGTCAACTACTTGTGAAAGAATGAAACTAGAACACTTTCTAACACCATGCACAAAAATAAACCTCATAGTTCTAAACAACATACTGTTTTATTCTTCTTTATAACTCCTAACATGACTCGTCATTACACTTATTGGTATTGCTCATTTGTTTACAAACCCACTGACATGAGGTCAGGAACACTCATGGGTCAGAACACGAGGGAAGTTAACTTCTTCCTTCTGTGTAATTCTCTATCTTCAACAGTTAGATATATATATATATATATATATATATATATATATATGCCACATAAGAGGCACCAAATAACTATTTGTTGATTTGTCAATTGAATATATGGTATTTATTATTATAGTCCAGGTTAATTAAAATGTTATTTTAATTAATTCTTTCAGTAACCTGAGATATCCATATCTCTTGTATATTTTTAATATTTCTGGAGCTCAAGTAATTTTCCCCCCTGTGTCATTATTACATAAGGCAGCTGTTATTATCTCTCCCATTTACAGATACACCATTACAGTATTCTGAAAGGAAAGGGGGAGAGAAGTTACACTTTTGACTACCATGTGGAAGTATGAGGCACAAGAACCATAAGAAGTTGGTATAATCATCTACAGCAGGCAAAACAATAGAAGCATGATTTAATTACAGATTTCTACAATTAATGATTCTGCTTCTTTTATCACTCCATGATTCTTTGTAAACGAACAAATTTTATTATAGCACATTGTCTTTCAAAAGTCTTTGTAACATCCATTGAAAAAAAATCATCAGTTTTGTAGAAGTATATATTTAATCCCTACTTAATATTTTGGAATATTTGGAAAGAAGAAGGTAGATGTTCTCCTGAAGGTCCATCACTCTAACTAACGCAACTTATCTGGAAACTGTGAAACAGTTTTATCTGTTTTTTTCAAGAATGTCATTTTACTTACATATATCATCAATTTATGAAGAAATATTAGATCCTGCTCTAATATCCTATCTGTCTTATGCTTTTTTCTGATTTGAAAGGGTTAGGATGTAAGTTGAAGTGTGCATTACATTAAGATTTTTCTTAGGTCGACTACTGCAAGAATTTCATTAGTGGAAAGATAAAGTTGTAAATTTTCTTGATTAGTCCATCTGGGAATATGAATTTTTATCACAACAGCCCTCTTAACAGAAAGTTCATATGGTCTTCATCACCGGTCACACATAGTCTAACCAGCTGAACTGTGTATCTACTCAGTGATTTGATTGTGAATATGCTTTTGTGTGAGAGAGAAAGGTGAGACTGGAGGGTAACTGGTAAAGAGAGATCAGATTTCCTGTGTAGTGAAATATGTCATTAAAAAAACATTAAATAGTCATATAGTGTAAGTTCACTACAATAAACACAGGTTAATATAGAGTTCAAAATATTTTGTATATTCTTTTACCCAATGAAAATTTATGTATGTCATTAAATTTCCATATATTTGAGCATTGCTGGTTATCTTACTTTTTATATTTCTAATTCTACTGTGGTAAAGGAACATACTCTGTATTTTTTCAGTATTTAAAAATTGATTTAGACACTTTTAAGGTGTTGATTGTAGCTCATCTTTGTAATTAAGCTATGAACACTTGAAAAGCATTTTGAGGTAGTGTTCTATAAGTATAAAATTAAGGTAATTCATAGTGTTCTTAAGATCTACATATTTGCTAATTTTTTTATACAATTCTTTTGTGAATTTCTGACAAAGTTGTTAAAACTTCCAACTATGATTGGGGTGGTCTCTATTTTTTCTTTCAGTTCTGTTAATTACTGACTTCAGAATTTTGAAACTCTACTTTTTTGTATCTGTTTTTTACTCATCTTTTTTTCTGTCTTTTTTGCTTTGAGTATATTTAGAGCTCCATTTTAATTTTTTTTTGCTTTTATAATTTTTGTTCTAGAGACTAAAACTGACATCTTGAGTTTTTCACAGTCTACTTACAGGAAATAAAATAATACTTCACATAAAATACTAGAAAATACTTTTGTAGTAGCTGTTTATCTTATATTTTGATATAAGATATAGTCATATTAAATCTCATATAGTCATTCACACTTTATGTTAGAGTTACATGTAGTACATCTAAATATATCACAAACTCCACAAGACGATGTTATGATTTTTGGCTTTAAACAGTTTTGTTAAAATGAATTAAGAGGGATATTGTCAAAAAATATAATCCTGTGCCTTCACCCAGATACTATTTCCAGTGCTTTTTTATCTTCAGAGGATCTCTTTTTCCATTAGATACAACTTAGCCTTATCCTAAAGCAATTTCCTCTGATTTTTTTTTTTTTTTTAAAGCACAGGTCTTCTGGCTACATTCCTTTCTCTAAAATGCCATATTTCATCTTGAATTATATTTTTGCTGGAGATATAATTCTGAGTTAAGCACTTGTTCTCTTTGTTTCTATCAAAATGATAAAAACATGCTTCTCCAGGTTCCTATGAAGTTACATGATGAGAGATCAGTCTTTGATCATATCCCTATTATTTTGTATGTAACGTGTCATTTTCCTTTTTCTGTTTTCTTTTTCTTCACCTTAAATTTGATTTTGATGGGCCTCAGCATAGGTGTCTTTGTGTTTATTTTGTTTGCTGTTCTACTTACAAGAGCATGTTATCTGCATGATTTCCCTGGCTACCATATCAAGAAAAATGTTAATTAGAAATGGTGAGAACAAATATCCTTGTGTTATTTCTTATCTTAGTGGGAAAGCTTTAGCCTTTATTGTTAAATACGATGTTCGCTGTGAGGTATTCATAAGTACCTTTTATCAGGTCAAGAAAATTCTTTTCCATTCTTAATTTGTCGAGTTTCATCTTGAATGAGTGCTAAATTTTGCCATATACTTTTTCTAGTATCTGTTTATCTTATATTTTTCTTAACATTCATTGGGCCTTTCAGCTGTTCTTTTTATCCAGCAAACTCTCAGTCAGCTGGGTATAAATGAACTGGTATGGTTATCCAGATTATTAGTAGTCAACCATATTTACAGATGAATCTGTTTCAAATTTAGTTAGATCATTGATTAAAATGTAATGATTTTCATATTTACACAGTTCAAGTTTTGCCCTAAAGGGGTCTTTCTGATATATAACTACCAGTCTTCCTTAAATCACAATGCAGCAAACACACAAGGTGGCAGTCTCATTTTGGGAAGCTTGAGGAAGACTTGGCTTGGTCAGAGCACTGCTAAAGGATCTTAAAAGACATCAGTTGAGCATTCAGTTTACTTGGAGAACATGTAAGGCTGTTCTTACGGAATTCATAGTTTAAACATTTTCTCCATTGGTGATTGTTTATTCTCTACTACTTTTTCATTTTTCGTCAGTTATTTTTTCTTTTTATTTTAGTTCTCAGACTAAATGACATTTCTTTAAATAATTCAAACAGTCCTTAAATAAAGGTGGCAAGTCAACATATTCCCTTCTCTTAGTGCCTATTCCTTTGTCATTCAGTAGATCTGTCTTTCTCAATTATTGGCCTCCCTGTGACTGCTTTATACTTTGCATGGCAATATTCTCAGGGAGTAGTCACTTCAGGTAAGTGGCTCTTCTGGAGAGTGGGTTTGTATGCCATCACATTCTCCTTCTATTTGTTCTCCATTTTACTGTATCCTGGAAGGGCTGTTTCTCATACTGT